>NC_133781.1:26496220-26733686 GCF_003597395.2 Chelonoidis abingdonii
GGGAAGGTTGTGGGGGAGGGCAGGGGATGCTGGGAGGTTTGTATGGGGTGCTGTGGGGGCAGGGAGTGCTGGGAGGATTCTGTGGGGTGTTGGGGGGCAGGGGGTGCTGAGAGGGTTCTATGGGGTGTTGTGAGGCCTTGGGATGCTGGGAGGGTTGTTGAGGGGGGCTGGGGGTACTGGTAGGGTTGTGGGGGGCAAGGGTTGCTGGGGGGGCAGGGAGTGCTGGGCATGTTCTGGGGGAAGCAGGGGGTGCTGTGGGGGCTGGTGGGATGCTAGGAGAGGTGTGGGAGACATGCTGTGGAGGCAAGGGGCAAAGCTGGGAGGGGTGTATGGTTGGGGGATGCTGGGTGTGTGTGTGTGGGCACTATGAGGGGTGAGGGATTGTCAGCCTTGGTTGGATATATTCCTGGAAGTTTCATCAGATGACCTAATCTTTAATTTCTGGAGACTCCAAGACAATCCCAGAGGGTTGGCAACTCTAACTAGTGGGGATGCTGGGACTGATGTGTGGGATGTGTAATGTGGGTTGTACACAGTGTGTGGCTGTGGTGGAATGTAATGGGGTCTGTGTGGGGAAGTAATTGGGGTTGCTGTGGGGTGTGTGGTTATGGGATTAGGGTATGTATTTGGAGGCGTGACGTGGATTCTTTGCTAACCCCATGCACCCTGGAATAGGATGTGTAGGCATGAGGGATGAATTTCAGTGTCCCTTTGAGATCTGACCAACACAAACAAAAAAATAGTCCCTCTTCTCTGCATCTGATACTTTTCTTTTTCTCATTTAAAAAACAGCAATGAGTACAATCAAAAGTGTTATAATAAAATACATTCTTTGTGCACAATGGACTGGTACTAATTGTATCAACATTGTTCCCTCAAAAATCTCCTCAATCCTGCCTAATACTTTTTGTAACATATTGTTAGGAGAATGAAAATATCATCTATAAAATCTCTTTTCTCATAAACTTACATATATATTTATATTATGTTCTACTCTTAATTATCAAAGGGGTAGCTGTGTTAGTCTGGCTCTGTAAAAAGCAACAAAGTGTCCTGTGGCACCTTATAGCTTATGCTCCAATACATCTGTTAGTCTATAAGGTGCCACAGGACTCTTTGTTACTCTTTAATTATTGAGTCTACTTTATAGTTCCTAATACACCCTGCAGTGCAGGCACAATTGTTATCAAAGCCATCTTAATGCTTAGCAATCTAGCATTCAGTCCCAGAGTCCGCTAATCACAGATGAAGATACAGGGAGAAGCAAGAGATGAGATAGCAAGATACTATCATAAGTGGTGGATGATTAACAGAAGTGTCCTTATGGGGAAGAAAATTGGCATTCATTTGTATTATACTGATAAGTGCTTCACCCACTGCATGATGATGAATTGTTTGTGGGTTTTTTTTTATTTATCACAATGCCTTTTGTTCAGTCAGTTGTTGCTAGCATTGACTAAGCTTACAGAAGAAACAGCTTCCTGGTCTTGATTCTCCTATGTCAGCATAAACCTTTTGAAGTCAGCTGAGAGAGTTGCACTGTTTTTCTTGTTGTTGTTTGTTTTTTGGTTTTAGTTTTTTTACACTGGAGCAAATGAGATTAGAATCATTTCTAAAGATCTTGTTGGAGTGGGAGCCACTAGAGCAGTGGTTCTCAAACTTTTGTACTGGTGACCCCTTTCACATAACAAGCCTCTGTGTGCAACCCCCCTAATAAATTAAAAACGCTTTTTAATATATTTAACACCATTATAAATGCTGGAGGCAAAGCGGGGTTTGAGGTGGAGGCTGACAGCTTGCGACCCCCCAGGTAATAACCTCACGACCCTCTGGGGGGTCCTGATCCCCAGTTTGAAAATCCCTGCACTAGACTGATATAGTAGCAACAGAGATTTTTTTAAGCAGAGAATGGAGTGAGGGAATGACGTAATACATAGAACTAGACTGGGAATTGTGAGTTTGCAGCAAAACTTTCCCATGCTGGTCACTTCCCTCCAAAAAGCAGAAGTTGCTTGTGTGTTTGGGGGCTGGGTATGGAAATTGGAGGGAAAAGAGGAAGCTAAACGGCCTGTGCCTCAGCAATCCTGGCTGGTTAGCTAGCAACAGGCTGCGGAAAACAGCTTGTTAGGTTACCAACACCTCAGAAAAGGAATGAAAAGCTGGGGTCATCAGGTGGTGGTAGAGGAAGGAAGGAAGCTGTTTAGAATACGTGCTAGGTATGAAACCTGGATTTTATAAATGCTTTTGGTCTTTTATCTCTTTCCCTTTGGTCAGATGAAGGTAATTGAACATTCTGAGCAGGTCCTGAGGATGGCATTGATCTCCAAGAACACACAGCTTGTGAAACTGTATGAGAATCTTGAGTCTAGGGAGAAGTGTTTGCTGAATGAAGCGTTTCAGCCAGACAGTGTTCTCTTCAGACCCATCACTCTTCATTCGGAGTCAGACTGGATCTCCTCACACCCTGAGCCCACCCAGGACTTTGAACAGTTTTATAACGATCCTTACAGAAGCAGACCGACATCTCAGAAAAGTACCATTTATGTACAGCCCATTGGTAATGTCTAACTGTGATCGCTGAACCAAGCCATTTGTATCTTTAATATGCCTATCCCATTAAATATGAACTAATTAGGTTATATGTTCCAATTTTCAAATAAAAAGACTTTACAGTAGATCTCAGACAAAGTGGTCTAGTGGTTAGAGCAGTGGACTTGGGAGTCAGGGCTCCTGGGTTTTATTCCTGATTCAGACATTCAGCTATGGTGTTATGGAAAATTCACTAAAGTCCTGATCCTGCAAGCACTTATGGATGTGCTTAATTTTACTCATCCGAGTAGTCCTATTAGAGTCAATGGAACTGCTCGTGTGAGTAGAGGTAAATTCATCCATAAATACTTGTAGGATTAGGCCTTTCTGTGCCTCGGTTTACCCCTGTTCAAAATGGTGAATACTTAATTAAGCATTACTGGAGTGTTCTGAAGATTAATATTTACAATTTGCTTTGGTTTCTTTGGATGAAAGGTGCTATAGAAATACAAATTACTGTTATTTAATGTTTTTTTCTGTGGTATGTTGCATAGAGACATGTCATTGAGGATCACAGTAAATAATACAGGTGGATTTAAGTCATATTTCCTGATAGCTTTCACAGTTTTTGATTAACTTGTGTATAAAATTGTGTTTTAAAAAAATCAGGAACAATCATAATCTTGGGGAAGAAAACCCATTGAGGTAAAAACAAACAAAAACAAATACAATATGCTAAACCTCAGTCCTTCAGTTTCCCTATTCCATCCATATTTGATCAGCGTTTATGGGAATTGCCATTACTCTTAAAGCTGAAATTCTAATTACAGGTATGAGTAATTGATTCACTATTGCAGTCTACAGCACTGACGTCAGTTTCTGTGTTGCCCCTTGTGGGTAGCATTGTATTGTTTGGCTGTTTTTAATATCATGTATCTCAGCACTTGACAGTGATAAACAGTGCCCTTATTTAAAAAACAAACAAACCTCCCACTTTATTACTGTACAATAATTATCCCAGACATGGCTGTATCATTGTTATGAGATGTAGTATCTTGGAGTATTGCAGTAGAATAACTTGGTCACTTTGTTTTTAGGCTACGGGAATAGAAGTTAATAAAATAAAGAGAGGCTTTCTTGGAATTGCATGGAAATGGTGAAAGGTTACAATTGTGTTCTATAATATTGCTCGTATTTTCTTTTGATAACTTGGGGTAAATGTGATGTTCATTAACAAACATGAAATAAGAGGGAATATTAAAGTTATCATTCTTTTGGGGGATTTTTTTAAAAATATGAGTTGATTGGATGAACTGCCATAGCAGGTTTATAACCTGATGTTATTTTGGACTGCTTATATAGGTTCTTTTGGGGACACCAAAGTTAGTACGGAGGATTATATGAAATGGTTGAAGGATTACTGTGAAGCCTTTTACTATGGCCTATCTGTAAAAATCCTGGAGCCGGTTCCTGTTTCACACACAGGTTGTGCTTTTCGAGTGAATGAGTACACATGCAATCTACAGATTCATGCAGGTATGTAGGGAGGAGAACAACATCAAGTTCGGAACCGCCTCATTGCTAAAAGATTGGGATAATAAAGAAATGAACACTGAGTTTCTTGAAACTCTAAGTCATGGTGTTTTAATGATAAATATGTTAAAGATTGTGAGGTGTTCAGATACTACAGTTGGGGGTGAGGGGTGGGGTTAATCAGTGCCATAAGCAGACAGAGAGAAGGATGGATAACTTTAGATTCTTTGTCAGCAGCTCACCAGAATCTCCAGTCATGTGACTTACAGTGTAGTGGAAAAGTGTTGCTTAGTTGTTTGAGCATAAGTCTAGGACTCAGTAATGCGAGAGTCTAATCCCAGCTCTGGTTTCAGACCTGATTCTACAACCTTTATTCATGTGAGTAGTTCCGTTGCCATCAGTGGGGTGATTCATTCAAATAAGAGCATCTGCATCAGGCTTCGAAAAAGCAGTTGAGTCATTCTGTTATATCAATATAACACATGCCTGGTAGTGCATTCAGGTTTGATCGCTGAGTTCCCTAAGCTAACCAAATGGTCAGCTACCCAAGTAGTTTTCTCTTGAACGTTAGTTATTTAAAATGAACACAAATGTATGAGTCCAAAGATTAAATAGATGTCCAGCTAGTTTGGACTGAGATACATTTCCTTTGGATATTGCCATGAAACCACTTGATGATTGCCTATTCTGTTCATTCCCTCTGAAGGACCTGGCATTGGCCACTGTCAGAAGATGGGATACTGGGCTAGACGGACCTTTGGTCTGACCAGTATGGCCATTCTTCTGTTTCTAATGTTATCTTTTTTGACCCTTAGAATGTCAGTCATGGTGGTGATTTTTGTGATGTGACTACTAGAAACTTTGCTGAGACCATCAAGTGTCCCTCTGACTTTTAGGACTTTTAACCTGCAATAGGTTCAAGCATCTACCTTTATCAAGCAGTCTGACCACTCTTGTAAAACTGCATTGAATAGAAAAATATTATCTACCCTAAGGGCTTGTCTAGGCTTATTGCTTTGCCAAAGCTCACTATGAAATTTTCAGTGCACTTTAGCAGGGTCCACATGGTGACTTAGTGCACAGCAAACTAGTGTGCTGTAGCTTTCTGTGCACTAATACAGTGTGTTAACAAGCCCTAATTCATCCTGATACCAATCCTGCAAACAGAACTCCCATTGGAAATTCTGTGTGTGGCGGGTTTTTACAGGGACTGACCACATGTTAGCAGCATTAATGGCTTCAGTTTGATAACGTGGCTGGACCCCTACATTGCATAATCCAGTGGCTTCTCAACCTTTCTGGACTACTGTACCCCTTTCAGGAATCTGATTTGTCTTGTGTACCCCCAAGTTACACCTCACTTAAAAACTACTTGCTTACAAAATCAGACATAAAAATACAAAAGTGGCACAGCACACTATTACTGAAAAATTGCTTACTTTCTCATTTTTGCCTTATAAAATAAATCAATTGGAATATAAATATTGTACTTACATTTCAGCGTATATTATATAGAGCAGTACAAACAAGTCATTGTCAGCATGAAATTGTAGTTTGTACTGACTTTGCTACTGCTTTTTATGTAGCCTGTTATAACTAGGCAAATATCTAGATGGGTTGCTGTACTCCCTGCAACACCTCTAAGGACCCACCTGGTTGAGAACCACTGGCATAATCCCTATGACTGCTTTCACAGGTTTCTTCTGTGGTGACACATCCTTCTTCTGAAAGGAGTTGTTTTCTATTGTTTATACAGGGGACCTCTTGAAATACCTAAAAAAGAAAAAGCCAGAAGATGCTTTCTGTATTGTTGGGATAACAATGATAGATCTTTATCCAAGGGCATCCTGGAATTTTGTCTTTGGCCAAGCCTCTTTGACAGAAGGTATTATGTCTGGAGTATATCAGTGGAGAAAACTAAAATGACTCCAAAATGCTAGGAATCAATTTACTGTTGAAATGTGTATAAAATATGATAAATATGGGGAAAATATTAATTGAATTGATATATAATTTATGGGTAGATAATTTTTGCAATAGTGTGTGATATTGTTTGAACTCTTACAGTTCAAAATCACTACATTCAAAAGACAGTTAAAAAGTAAGAAACAGTTTTGATTAATCTACTGTTAAAAGAAAAGTCCCTAAAACGGGTCGGCAACCTTTCAGAAATGGTGTGCCAAGTCTTCATTTAGTCACTCTGATTTAAGGTTTCGCGTGCCAGTAATACATTTTAACGTTTTCAGAAGGTCTCTTTCTATAAGTCTGTAATATATAACTAAACTATTGTTGTATGTAAAGTAAATAAGGTTTTTAAAATGCTTATGAAGATTCATTTAAAACTAAATTAAAACGGAGAGCCCTCTGACCGGTGGCCAGGACCTGGGCAGTGTGAGTGGCACTGAAAATCAGCTTGCGTGCCGCCTTTGGCACGCATGCCGTAAGTTGCCTACTCCTGCCCTTAAACTTTGTTCATAGCTTTAAATGTGTTTCCCTTTCTATACTGAATCTTGTTGGATAAGTTCACAGCCCTAAAGGGGATTTTTTGGTTGACACAGTAGGGGTGGTGCTGGTTTCTGTGTGTTTGTTTAGAGAGTTATAGAAATGCCAAAGAAATTGAGCTCACATTTTCAAGATGTAATTTTTCATACTCTGGTAAGTAAACAGTGCATTTTGCTTTTTAAAATAAAATCTTATTCAAATAAAGAAGGCTTTGCTGCCCAAAGAACTTAAACCCAGCTCAGAACATGTCAATGTCTGTCCAAATCACCTGTTTTTCTTTGATTCTTTACTGCTACAAGCAGAGGGTGGGCTGAAAAAGAACAGCCAAAATTAGTGAGTTGCTGCTACAAAGACTCTGAGAACCTTCTGCAACACCAGAACCCCTTGGCAAAGGGTCCCTTGTTCTTTGTAGACAACTCACCTCAGACAAGCCCAGTATACCAAACATTGTACAGGATATTTATCCATAAAGAGAAACATAAGCTATCTACAGAAGACTCATAAGTTGTCAAGATTCATAATCATTGTGAGATGTATGTATGAGATGGATATATATGAAATGAGAGAGAATGCTTGATGACTTGCAGTAAAAATTAGTCACTGGGGTTAATGCCTATTTCCGGGTGGGGGAGTCGTCACCCCTTGCTGTTTAGCCGAGGATGCAATGCAAGGCTCAGTTTAGCTTTGTGCAATAGTAAGACTTTGAATGGGAAATCATCAGAAGCAACTGCAAACAATCAAAACCATTTGAAGGTCAAAAAATGGACTTTACAACAAGACAGGGGTTTGCCCTGTCTCTGAATAGGAACAAAAGGTTGGTTTCATTATAACAGGAGGAAAGACCCTCTGGATCCATGCACTAAAGAAACTCCTTGTGGAACGAAGGTGTTTTCATTCATGTTTGCATCATATTTCTTGGTAAACCAGACAACTCTGCAACAGACTGAACTTTGTGGGGGAAACCTACTTTACTTGGTAGGAAAGGTATTTATTAATAAATATAGACCCAAGTTCAAATTTTGTGATTCTGTTTTACGTTGTTTCCATATGTTTCCACTGCTCTCTCTTGTTTCTAGTTAAATCTTTATTCTTTCTTACAATAAAACAATATTAGCTTTATTTCAGTGCTCATAAGGACTGTGTGGTTTACAGGAGCGGTGGTTTAAGATAAAACTGGAATACACTTAGGGTGACCAGATGTCCCGATTTTTGGGTCTTTTTCTTATATAGACTCCTATTACCCCCCACCCCCTGTCCCGATTTTTCACATTTTCTGTCTGGTCACCCTAAATACATTGCTCCTTTGGGAGCAGAGGATCTGGGATTTCTGAGAGTTGCCAGTGTCATAGGGGAATGATCCAAAGGAACTTCGGGACTGGGGTGCACCGATTGTTCACCTGCAAGGGGAAGTTAGGGCTGGCATAGTCCAGAGGAGAGGGCTTGAGTGGCTGAAGGGCTGATGGTGTTAGGGAGATGACGCCCAGCCAGGCAGTGGCAGGACTTCCTCACGCTGGAGGTTGGGGATAACAGGGTGACTCTCAGTCTTGAGTATTCTTAAGAACTGTCACACCCTCTTTCTAACAGGCTAAGATATGGGCGATGTCTTTCACTAGGTATACTGGAAATTAGAAATATTTTGACAGGTTAGTCACACAGCAGATGTAATGTTATGTACATTTTTATGTTGTGTACAATCTTATATGAAAATAACTTAAAAAAATCTTGCAGTCTTATGATCTAGTCTTCCTTGTACTCCTAAATCTCCCGGTCACATAAAATCAGAATTTGGCATTCCCTAGGAGTATTAATTGAGCCTCTACGTTGTGATAGACTTTTGCTGTTGCAAAAAACCCAAATGATGTAATTTTTTTTAATGCATAAAGTCATCATAACATTTAGACTGTTTGGTTTTGAGTCCGATGTTAGTTTACTGTAAATTAGGAGTCAGTACATCAAGGGCAATGGAGTGACTCCTGCATTAGTGAAAGGAGACACAGGCCCTCTCTGTCCTGATTCTATGTTTGCACCATGAGTTCACTTCATGGACCACAACAGCCTTTAGTCTATGATACCCAAAATCTACATCTCAGAATATTGTTCTTTCGCTTTTTCACCATAAAATAGAGTGCCTGTGGTATTCAAAGCAAAATTATAAAACATTTTCTCATCTTAGCTATTCCAAAAACATGTATGCTCGCAAAAATCTGATCAGGTCAGTGACAGGGTAAAATGGTTCGCTTAGCGGCAGGGCTTAGTGGGCATGTATATTTAACTGCAAGACTTAGTTGGCATAAAAAGCAATCTTGCCATGGGCCCAATTCTGTACTCAGTTATAATTGGACAGCTGCATTGATTTCATTGTGGATTGCTGGATGTAAGTGCAAGTAGATTTTGGTCTGACATCTGTCCAAAGCGCAGTGTAAGTAGCTCTGTCTATTTCGCCAGAGTCTGATTGCTAGCAATCAAATCCAGTTTGCATAGGTGCTTCTAATTTGACTCATTCTTCAATTCCCAGCTTATGGGCCTGATACAAGCACTGTGTTTGCAAAACTCCCATAGAAATCAGTGAAATTGCCCTTTCTTACACGTGGGGTGAATTTGGAATTTTTTATATGTTGATTCTTTTTTTCATAATTGAGATTCTAACTTATTTAACAAAGTACTGTTTGAAAAGAATCAATTGACTTACCATGTTCACCTTAAAGGTTCGCAGTTAAAATTTTGGCCCTGTTGTGTATATTTTTAATTTAAGCAGTATTTTTCCATTTCAGTGTTCCTTTTTTATTTTTATTTCCCCAGTATTGGCCAGGTGACTCCAGAAATGAGGAATCTAAATTATCTGTGTATCACCTGTGACAAAACCTGGCACAGGCTCCAAGTCAGCAAGGCACTTTAATCATGTGACTAAGTTTTTGAGTAGCCCTGTGGACTTGAATGAGACTTCTCACACATTTAAAGTTAGCCCCACACTTAAGTACGTTCCTGAGCTAAGCAATACAGCTTAGGGCCCGATTCTGGGGGGCTTTGAATGTGCTCATTTGCCATTGACATTAGTCTCAGGATTGGCGCTAATATGGCTATGATCAAAAACTTGGGAACACCAAATGTTAGTCAAAATACAAAATCACTCCAAACCAAAACTAAAACAAAATGAGCAAATGGACTAAGACAAAAATAAAACAGGACCAAAACATTGAACCAAATCCTAAATTAAATGCAGGGACCATGCACATAGGTCCAGTGCACAAGTTCATTCATTGATATCCAGAGCTGCCTTAAAAAGATGTGTTTTCCGGTGGTACTAGACTCCTAACTTCAGAACTGCCTGCCTGCCACAAAATGTGCCTTCAGAGAGCATTTTTATTAGGTGGAGATGACCTCTGAACCCAAAATGAGACAAGTGTCAAGAACTATATTTCTTTAGTTGAAATAGAAACATAATCTTCCAAAGTTACCTGGAACAGCCCCATCTGCCCTTTTAGGGAACGTTTTAAATACCTTTTTAATGATATTTTGTAATAGTGCAGTTTTAACACGGAAAAATTAAACCATCAGTCGGAATCTCTGCATTAAAGTTGAAAGCTTAGCCTTAACTCCATCCCCTGCTCTTGTTCCTTATAAAGTGTGGTTCAATCCTGGGAGATGTTGAGAGACTCTGCAGCCAATGGAAGATGGAGTTGCTCAGGGTCAAGATTGTACATTGTTTGAGACAAGGCCTGTGTCTTCTGCTTGATTCAGCAAGTCACCTACCATGCTTTTGGAGGCTGTAAAAGACTAATACAATCTATAATACATCCTGGAAGAGGTCTCTTTTTTTTTTTAATTAGATGTAAAAGTGTCTGCACTGATTTTAATAAGACTTTATACGCATACAGCCACAAAGTACCTCTGAACTTCAACAAAGCCTGCTAAATTTCAGCCTAAAATAAGTTAATTTAAGAAAATAATTATTAATTGAAAAGGAGTGGTTAGAATGGAAGATGGAATTCCACCTGCACCGTAGTGTGTGCTGCGTATACCAGCTACACCTCTACTCCAGTATAATACGACCCTATATAACACGAATTCGGATATAACGCTGTGAAGCAGCACTCCAGGGGGGCAAGGCTGTGTGCGCCAGCGGATCAAAGCAAGTTCGATATAATGCGGTTTCACTTATAACATGGTAAGATTTTTTTAGCTCCCGAGGACAGCATTATATTGGAGTAGAGGTGTATGTCCTGGGTAATGCTGGAATAGCATTTAACAATAGCAATCTGTATTCACGTAGCTGTGCTACAGAAAGGGCAGAGATTCTAAAAAGGAAGTTGCACCCATTTCACTCTGCTGCACCCGTTCTATTCAATAACTAAGCATAGAGGGTGGGATCCATGAAGGGACTTAGGTGTTACAACACAACACAGCACCTAACTTCTGGCACCGAGAAAATCCAGGAATATCCCTGCCATCCACCAAGCCAAGTGAGGTGCCTAGGCTTCCCCTACAACAACCGGGTAATTAAAATGAATAGATTGGGGAGGCAAAAATCTGTCTAAACTTGATGAAAATATAATAAAAACAAATAAATGTTCTCTGTTTTCTCAGCCTTTCATGAGCAATTTAAATAAATTAACATAAAGTAAGGATCAAGCGTGGCTTCTGGCTTTGTAGTTGGTTGTTTTAATAATTGTTTTTTAATTACCTGGCAGTATGTATCATTGTGTTTGGTTTCTGTGACATAGACCACATCTTCAACAGTGGTCCATGTATTTGTGACAACGTGTTTGTGTTTGGTGTCCACGCTGATGAATTGTGAATGCGAAGCAAATGCTGTTTGTGCTCAAATTACAAATTTTTCCATGGGCTGAACAATGGGTTCAAAGATAAAGATTTGGGGCTTGATTTCCCCATTGCTAAATGTCCCTCTGGCAGTGGTGTAACTCCGCTCATCTAGTTTCAGTTGAGTTATGCCAACTTTAAAACTGGAGTAATACATTGGTGACTGAAGCCCATGGCCAAGACCCTTCTGAAAATTCAGCTAAGTGAGCATAAACTCACGTGCCAAAGAGGCCCATATGCAATTGCTGAAATTAACTAAGAAATAGTGGTATCTCTTTGTATTATCTCTTTGACATTAAGCAGACAAAATGTCCCATTGTGCACCTTTGTTCGTAATCCTACTTTAGGAGAGAAGTCTGGTATCCCTTATTATACAGTAAATCACCTGATACCATTCCAAATTTGCAAACTCAAAATTTAAAATTTGAGTGACGTTTGAGACCAGTGTAAAATAATCTAGTGGAGTCTTTAACAGTTTATTTGAAATATATGGAGAACATTAATGTTGTTAAAAACAGTAGTTTACATTGCAGCGCCAGGGCTTTTTGACTAACTGTATGTGTTGTTTGGATGCACTTTGTTTAGTTTACCATTTGACATATAAAAGCTGAGATACATGGTGTTTTATGCTGAAACAATATGTGTATTTATTGCTAATATATAAAGTATCATAATTAAGGCTAAGTTTTTGTCACGGATATTTTTAGTAAAAGTCAGGGACAGGTCACGGGCAAAAAAAGAAAAATTCACTGAAACCCTGACTTTTACTAAATATATCCCTGACAAAATGGGGATCTATGGGTCCAGACTACCTGAAGTGGGGCAGCTGCGCAGGGACTAGGACCTGCCTGCAGCAGCTGGGAGCTGTAGGGTACCCCTGGCCACCCACAGCACCGGGGGCCCGCAGCGGCCAGGAGCTTGGGGGTTCCCCACTGCCTGTGGTGGCCAGGAGTTTGGGGGTTCCATCAGCAGCTCTGGGGACCCCTACCACCTGCGGCGGCTGAGAGCTCAGGGGTTCCCCCACCACTGGCAGCTCCAGAGGCCCACAGCACCCATAGTGGGTGGGAGCTTTGGGGGTTCCTCTGTGGCAGCCAGGAGCTGTGGGGAACCCTGCTGCCTGTAGTGGCTTGGAGATCCAGGGGCCACCAGATGTGGCAGGGGTACCCCGCAGCTCCCTGCCCCCACGGACCGTGGGGTACCCTGCAGCTCCCAACCACCATAGGTTGGAGTCACAGAGGTCGCTGGAAATCACAGATTCTGTGACTTCCGTGACTAAATCATAGCCTTACTCATAATTGCTGTTGTGCAGATTTTCAATTAGATAAAAAGCACTGGGAAAATGTTAAAGTGCCCATATTTGAAACCTATCTTATGACACCATCACTCACACATTTTGGAGACTCTCTCACAATTTGTAGAATTACCACTTGAGTTCATTTCTGCAGGGCTCCTGCACTATAGAATTTAGGATCACTTCACAGTGATAGGGAACTTTTACACTGAAAAACTTTAGGTGTCCAGTGAGTTTAGGCATTTACAAGGTTTGCTGGGAATTTTGTGGATTGCAGTGGAGCCCAAACTGTGTCTTAGGTGCCTAAGTACTGTCATGAATCCCACCCCAAGTTCTCAAGCTACATTTAATGTCTGGCAGTCTGCATTTTTTGTCTGTAAACTTAAACATGATGGTGAAATTCCTCAGAGGTGCTGAATAACTAACACCTGCTGACTTTATTGGGTGATGTAGATGATTGGTACCTTTCAGGATCTGTCCTGCTTTGTGTCATGGAGAAAACCACACGGAAAATCATCAGATCTAAAGCTCCTTAGTGGAACGTTAGTATGACACACACACACACAGCTGGGAAATACAGAGCTAGAGCGCCCCTTTTGACCCCTAGATATAGTGGGCACCTGCCCTTTTTGCTACTTGTTTGTATTGTACTGCATTTTCTTTATGTGCAGAAGGAGCTTTAACTGTGATTGTAATCTTACTTATTTTTTTAAGTCAGTCCCTCTCCCTGGGAATGGCTGTGTCCTTCTGGGCCATGTCTCTTAGGGAGGCTGGAAAATTTTGCTTTCACACTCCCCATTTTAATGTTGCCATCCTTCTGACAGGATATGCATGGATGGAAACTTTTTGGAGGCCCTTCATTGCTGTTACATGGTCAGCTAGATGGGTCATTATTGGGCAACACAAGGCAATTCCTCCCTCAGTGGCAAAGTTCTTTTCCCCTGTATCACTTGTACCCCCCTCAAACCCGAGGAGTGAGAGCCAGGTGTGGAACTCCCATGCTTCATTGCAGAGTTAAGGCCCTGAACATTCTTGTGTGTGTACATTATTGTTTCTCTTTCTGCTGCTACTGTACATAGCACTTCTCTCTTTATTATAAATCAGCAATGATTTTCAGTAGAAACTTTCAATCATATGGGGTGTAGGCTTGCTGACTTCTTACATGCAGGACTCCTATTGATGACATCAGGATTTTATCCTGCAGGAATAGATTTTCAAATGGACTGTTTTTGTTTTTTACAGCAACCTGGATGGTTAATGTAAAGTAGGCACCAAATGCCCCTGATAATTACACACACGAATGTGGGGAACAGAGCCTTGTAAATTGTGTTTGACAACCTGAGTCATCCATTCCTTTCTGAGTCACTGTGAATCAGTGGTGCTGCAGAAGTCATGTTCCATTCTCAGTGAATAATAGTGTGAGGCGCTGGCCCTATGTCTTCTTCATCACATTGCTAATTATAACATCCAAAAGGACATAAATAGCCTAATAATGTTCAGTGTCACACTATATTGTTTTTCACAGGGACCTGTCATACAGGAAATGCTCAGTAGTAAGGTGCCTTGTACTTCAGCTATTCCTACAATAATTTTGATTTAACAACTCAGAAAAATCAGCACAGTGGGAATTTATTGGACTCACTACATGGAAGATCTGGATTCATTATTTGAAAAGGAAATGTACTGTATCTGTGGCATAGGTCCTGCGTAGTATAATCAATTTAAATAATATCTTCCTGTGATTAAGGTACAAGACAGGCAGCCAGGTGTTTTGAATACTAATCCTGCCTTTGCTCCTGACTTTCTCTGTGGCCTTGGACAAGTTACTTAATCTCCCTGTGCCACAGTGTATCCCTACGTGAAATTAATGTCTGTAAAGCATGGTGAGATGAAAAGACGCCATATAAGTGCAAAATATTAACAGTAATAATCCACGTGCCTGTTTCAAAGACTGTTCGTGTGCAAAATCATGTGCGCTATGGGATCCTAAGTATGTGTTTTCCCCATTTTGAAGATTGTGTTACACTCAATATGGGACAATTATTTAGCACTTACATCTGCAACTCTTGCTCATATGAGTAGTTCTACTGAAATCAATGGGATTACACAAAGGAGGAAATGCTACTCAATATGAGTAAGGTTAATTGGGCTTTTAAACATCAAGGGAAACTGAGTACACAAGGTTTTTTTGTTTTGTTTTTTGTGTTTGTTTTTTCAGATATTTGCTCTGAGCTCTGTCAAATCCTTCTTTGACCAGAAGAGGTCGCTAGTAGTACACGTAAAGCTCTTCTACTACCTTCTCTTTGTACTGCTTTCCAAGGCTATAAACCAGTGCTCTGCTAAACAGTAGCTAGCTTGCTCAGAAATAGATGAGGGTAGATCTACTTGTCCTTCTGTGCTGAGCCATAAACTGAAGGGTACATTAACTAGAACACGTGAAAGCAAAATGGTGATTTTAAAACACAGGGTACAATGTATATTATTATTTATTTTGATGCTTCCTTTGTTTGAAGACTTCTGTGTATCTAACACAATGTAACCCAAAACATAGGAGTGCTCTTTTGGCATTGACTTAAAATAGCAAATCTAGGACTTCAGATCGTTGTAAGTTTAATCACAGTTGTGTTTGTGGGTAGGGCTCAACTTATAACTGCTGGCAATTATGCCCTTCATGAGTCTTCATAGAGAAATCAACGCGCAGACGATGGCCTGTTACAGGCAGTCTGGCTTTCTGGGAATATCAGTGTAGGCAGGGAACTGTACAGCATGGAAAACCCCTGGTTAGGAGGTAGAGAGAGATGGCTGCCCAAAAGCCTAGAATGCACCCTCAAGGGACTGCGGAGTGAGAATACAGGGGCAGTTGCACTGAACTGTGAAGGTGTCTTCTCTAATAGAATTCCTTTTTGATTTCTTCTTAAGGAATGGGGATCTTCAGCTTTGCCAGGTATGACAGTGACTTTTATAGTGCGAGCTACAAAGGCAGACTGAAGCGTGTCAAGAAGCTTCCCTCAGCAGACTATTCAGTTTTTGATGGCTATTATACTCCTGCAATCAACAGTATGCTGCTTCTGAGGTCCTGCAAGGTCGGTGCCTGTTGGGCTCTAGAGAGTTATTGAAAGCCTTAAATTTCTATTTGGAAATAAAAATAGCTTTTGTTTCTAAGGGTTTAATTCTCCTCTTGCTGGTGTAAATCAGGAGCAACTCCAGTGAAGTCAATGGAGTTACACCAATGTAAATGACAGCAGAATCTGTCTCTCTATCCTCCAGCCCTGCAGTTGAGATCAGGTGGAATGTTCAAGCTGATATTCCTTACACTTGTATATATTACTCCTGGGGGAATTCTGCGCTGAAAAAATAAAAATTCTGCATGCAATATTTTAAAATTCCGCAAATTTTATTTGTCAAAATAACACTACATAATCACACCAGTTTCAGTTATTTTGGTAATTTATTTAACAATACCTGTCAGCAAGTATGTCTGTAACAATACAGGGACACAAAAATATTCCCCCAGGAGTAGAGAGTTAAAGAAACCCCTATGACAATCCTGTTTCTCTGCCCCCTCTCCCACAGAGCCCTGCTGGAGGCCAGACACCTACAACCCCTCCCCTCCAAAGCCCAGCCATGCTCCCCCCCAGCTAATGCACCTGAAACCCCTTCCCCCTAGCCCAACTGCAGGGTACCCCCAGAGCCCAGACACCTGCACCCTTCTGCCCCCAGAGCCCAGCCATGGCCCCTGCAGCCTAGAAACCTGCTCCCCTACCCCTCAGAGCCCAGAGATCCCAAGGGATAAACAGTCTGATGCTTGGTCCCAGGCTTGTGTGCTATTTTCTGGACACTGCCATCTCCTTCCCTCAGGGTGTGCTGAGAAGTGCCCCTGTTGGGAAACCTCTAACTCCCTCCCCAACGGCAGTGTCTTCTATATATGAACTGGGCTCTGCTAGGTCCTGTGGCCTCTAGTGGCAGCCAGCAGCACTGCAGCCCATTTCTGTGGGGGAAAGGAAATTCTGTGGGCACAACATTAATTTCTGCAAAATTTTGCATTGCACTGTGGCACAGGAGTAGTATATGGGAGCAGGGTTTCTCAGTAGAGGGTACTTGGCAAGGGGGGATTAAAACCAGATCCGTGAATCTGAAACCGGGGTTGGGAAGAGGCCCAAGAAGTGACAAAGTTTGGCTCCAAGGTTATAGTTCATCTCAAGAGAGGAGTGGTATTTGCTGTGAGGACTGGGGAGCAGGGGTTAGCACTGGTGGGGCAGAGAACCAGGAGTGGCATAAGTGTTTTTGCAAGGGGGAGGGGCTTTGGTTTGCTAAGAGCCCTTTGGTTGGATTGGATCCAGCTCCATTAATCCGGATCCACTACCAATCTGCTTTACTTTGGTTGGATGGAGCCTGTTCAGTAACCTCCAGGCCTATCTGTTTAATCAACCTCTTCCGGAAGAGATGGTATCAGTGGGATACCTGAGGGCTTGAGATTTTTTTCTAGCTGCAGGAAGGTCTTTGTTGAGCTTCAGTTCATCTGCAAATTTGACACAATCAGCTCAGGATTAAACAAAGACTGTGAATGGCTAGCCAACTACAAAATCAGTTCTCCTCCCTTGGCTTTCACACCTCAGCTGCTAGAAGAGGGCCTCATCCTCCCTGATTGAGCTAACCTCGTTATCTCTAGCCTGCTTCTTGCTTGCATATATATACCTGCCCCTGGAAATTTCCGCTCCATGCATCCGACGAAGTGGGTATTCACTCGCGAAAGCTCATGCTCCAATACGTCTGTTAGTCTATAGGGTGCCACAGGACTCTTTACTGTTGTTGTTAGTGGTTCCTGTGTCAGTAGATTGATGTGGTTTGATAGCCTTTGTCCGGGGACCTAGAAGGAACAATAGGTGCATTTTTCTAAATTGGAGAAATCACTTCATCTAATCAATATGTTTTAATTTCCAAATGAAGGAAGACCATGCCTCCTTGTGCTCAATATTGACTGAACTAAATAAAACACAGTAAATCCTTAATTTGAATGCCAGTAAACTCAACCTCTGTGGGTCAATTGGGGGCTGCGAGTCTTAGGGCATGGCTACACTTACATTTTTGCAGCGCTGGTAGTTACAGCTGTGGTCGTACAGCTGTGTAGGGCTAGCCCTGCAGTGTGTCCACACTGACAGCGACCAGCTCTGCAGTGTGGCCACATTTGCAGCATTTGCAGCACTGTTGGGAGTGGTGCATTGTGGGCAGCTATCCCAGCGTTCAAGTGGCTGCAACGTGCTTTTCAAAAGAGGGGGGTGGGGTGGAGTGTGACAGGGAGCTTGCGGGAGACAGAGAGAGTGGATTTTTGGAGCAGACACTGTGACAGCTCCCTGCCTTGCAAGTTCAAAAGAGGGGGGTGGGATGGAGTGTGACAGGGAGCGTTGGGGAGACAGAGAGTGCGGATGATTTTTGGAGCAGACACTGTGTGACAGCTCCCTGCCCTTGCAAATTCTGCCCATTTCCCGCACCCCTCTCTCAATCACTCTTAAATGTAAAAAGGCTTCAGACCAGATAAGCAGCTTCTCCGATGGACTCCCTCCCCTCCCCCCCGCCGTGCTGTTTGTCTCCTCAAGCAAACAGCTGTGAACATTCCAAAGCCTCAGCTCCCTCTCTCGCTGCAGCAAAGAGCAGCTGTGTTTGTTTTTTAGATAAGTAGCTCCAGGGAGTACCTTCCGGTTTGTTGTATACAGGAATTGTGGGATACCTCCTAATACCCTGGAGGCCGATAACAGCGCTGGTGAGTGTCGACACCTGATGAGCCGCAGCGCTGGATTTGCTACACCCGTAGCAGACCAGGTGTACAGCCAGCGCTGCAGGAAGGGAGTTGCAGCGCTGGCTGAGCTCTGTAAGTGTGGACACCTGGTAAGTTGCAGCGCTGTAACCCCCTCACCAGCGCTGCAACTTGCAAGTGTAGCCAAGCCCTTAGCTTGCTATTGTTTGTGACGCACCTTGTGTTCCCTGGATGTTAGCACTATGCAGATGTGTGAAGAATTATCCTTATAAACAAACATCAGGGTTTTTTAAATCCCTTGAGCGTAGTCTGGGGAGCGGGATATCTTGTTTTTATTACAACAGTGTCTGGAGGCCCCAGCTGAAATTAGGGCCTCACTATGCTAGGTGCTGTACAAACAGATAGGAAGAGACAGTCCCTACCTCAGGTTGCTTAGAGCCCAAATCCACAATACAGAACAAGGATGGAAGAAAGTAAGTATTACTATCCCCATTTTGCAGCTGGAGAACTAAAGCACAGAGCAATTGTGACTCACCCAGTTCATAGAGTAAGTTTGTGGCAGGATTGGGAATTGAACACTCATTTCCTTTCCTTAACTACAAGGCCAGCCTCTTCATTTTTCTGTAACTAAAATTGGTACCAGCCCCATACCAGGTCTGTTGCCCTATCTTGGAGTGGGTTGGAAGTGGATCTGTTTTATCATTGGCCCATTTTGTAAGGTGCTATAATGGGTTCTGCCAGTGTAGGGAGAGTGGAAGAAAAGGGGGAAAATATAGATTACAATAATTTGCAAAATAAAACCTGTGTTTCAGACCCTGACCCATGAGATTGGGCACATTTTTGGACTCCATCACTGTCAGTGGCTGCAGTGTGTGATGCAGGGTTCCAATCACCTGGAGGAATCGGACCGACGCCCATTGGATCTGTGTCCAATTTGTCTGCGCAAGTTGCAGTCTGCCATTGGCTTTCACATTGTGGAGAGATACCAGGTACAAAGATATTGCTTACTAATGGAAGATTTGCCACTGAGGAACAGGCCACTTCTCCTGTGGGTCTAGCACCCTGCCAATAGTTGATGCTTCAGAGAAAATGAAAATCTTCTTTCTGTGTCATGATGCACCTGACTACTTGTGCAACGCTGTATATGGGGGGGATTCCTTACAGATCCCTGTGGCTGTTTGCCCTTGCCAAAGAGTATGACATTTGATTGTCCAGTAATTAGCATGCATTATCCAATCCCAGTTTTTAACCTTTTGACCCCTTGCAGGAGTGAATCCCACAAACGCACACAGAAGGAAGAAACATTTTTCTGGCATTTGTTTCTGCTGCTCTGTTTGAAACATTGCTATGGAAACTGTAGTTTGTGTCTGCTTTTTTCTTGGTGCCTTTTTGGTCCACTACTGCAGTACTTACAAGACTAAAAAATCAGGAGCACAGACATTCATGCCCCGGGAGGAAACTGTGGTTTGAGACATGCAAAGAAAGATAATTGTTTATGCAGAATACTGGCCCTGTGGTTTATTGGAAACTAAGTGTTTACTTGTTCTTCTAAGTAGTGAGCTTGAGAAGCAGCCACTTACAATGACAATTCTGTGTAGTTAAGATGGAAGGCAGAATAGCTGTATACACTGTTGGCCTGTGGAAAAGATCCTAATCAATGCAAATTGGATTTGTTGTTACCAATAGAATGTAATGGAGAGAGGGAGCAAACAGTTTTGGAGTTGCTCAGTATTTTAATTTGGTCCAGTGTTCATGTGAAACATGAATAGCCCTTCAGCTTGTGTATCTTTTCTAGGCATTACTGGGGTGGATGGATGAAGATGATAGTGGAATGGATGCTGAATTCAGAAATGAAGCCAAGATGGGCTTGCTGAAACCTGTGGAAGCATTTAAGGAGTATCGAGAATGGGTATTAAAATGTCTTGATGTCTTGCAGAAATAAAGCTGTAGGAGGTATGTAGTATCAAAGGGGAAACATTCTCCTCTATTTAAAGAGTTACTTTCAGGCTGACTACTTCTAAAACTGTTGTAACTTGATATGAATCATCCACTGCATTGTAAGGATCTTTAAATAAAAATCCATCCCTTTGTCGCTGAACATTTAACCTTTATACGCTCTTTCCCCAGACAGTAGCTATTTCTGCCATGACCTTACAATATTTGCTCTCTGGTGCTCTCATATCAGAAATTAAGGTACATTTTAATCTTAATTGCAGTAATATACAAAAGAACATTTAACATCTTGTAAACAGGGCCTAATGTGTAGTTTATAAAATATATATTCTAAATGTTTGCGGAGGATTTTGGTGTTTATTTAGTTTTTTTTCTAGCATTGGAAAATTAGGAGCATTGGACAATGAGGAGTCACTGAAGCTGCAAATGTGGAGTGGTTGTGCTAGTTGTCCAGGCACTGTCACTAAATCAGGGACGGGATTCCATCCCCTGTACCTGCATCTAGTCCCTACGCAAAGGCCTCTAACCTGTAGTTGTCTCCATGTGGGTGCAGGGGTCTGTTTGTGAAGAGTCATTTGCAGAATCAGGACCAAAGTGAGTTTTTACTTGGTCTTTCTCCTAGAGAATCAGGAAATGGTGCCTGGGTACTTTTAAATTAGGAACAGAATGAAAAGAACCCGGTTAAAAGAGCAGGGTTCTAGGTATTTTGCCACCCCAAGCACGGCAGGGTCCTCCGAAGCCGTGGGACCAGTGGACCCTCTGCAGGCAAGCCACCGAAGACAGCCTGCCTGCCGCCCTCGCAGCGACCGGCAGAGTGCCCCCATTTGCTTGCTGCCCCAAGCACACACTTGGCGTGCTGGGGCCTGGAGCCACCCCTGTAAAAGAGACAAAGCGGTACAGATTTAATTGATGTATTGTGTGTGATGGGTTTAATTTCCTGTGGCAAGGTATTGTTTTAATTACGGTTACCAAGACCCAATTATGCTTTCAGTTTTCTTTATATAATCCTGTTAGGACACTTCCTTAGCCTGTTGCTACAAAATTGTTTTCTTCCCATCATCACCCCAAAGCGAGGCTGCTGGGCCAGATTTCACACTGTGTACAATTTTCTGGATTATTTTTGCACTCTATTTCACAAAGGTACATTTGTGCTCCCTTCCCAATCCCTATGCATTGTGAGTAATTAGCTTTCTATTTAAATTTATAAATAAAGCAATGTTATTCCAATGGAAAAAATATATTCCAAAGGCACATTTTATTATTTTAAATTTAAATCAGTTTACAATGTGTTCTAATATTTATTACTGTTATTATTTCCATCGTGCTGTGCTTGTGGAAATGACACATGACAGTCTAATAAAAGGACGAATCTGTACCCCATAGAGTTTCCATTCTGAGGCTGTGGTCCTGTAATCTGATCAATGTGGGCAGATTATACTGAATGGAGGGTGTGCTCTGCTCAGGAAGAGGGGTACATCTGTGCAGATCAGATTGCAGGATTGGGGCCTAATCCTGCAAGCACTTCAGCACAGGAGTAATTTGGTTTACATTAGTACTCCCATTGTCCTCAATCTGATTTCTTGGGTGAATAAAGTTTACTCACATGCTTAAGTGTCTGCAGAACAAGGTCCAGGTCTCTCCAGGCCGCTTGACACCTCCCCCTTGCAAAAACACTCATGCCACTCCTGGTTCTCTGCCCCACCAGTGCTAACCCCTGCTCCCCAGTCCTCACAGCAAATACCACTCCTCTCTTGAGATGAACTATATCCTTGGAGCCAAACTTTGTCACTTCTTGGGCCTCTTCCCAACCCAGGTTTCAGATTCACAGATCTGGCTTTAATCCCCCCTTGCCAAGTACCCTCTACTGAGAAACCCTGCTCCCATATACTACTCCTGGGGGAGTTCTGTGCCACTGTGTAATGCAAAATTTTGCAGAAATTAATGTTGTGCCCACAGAATTTCCTTTCCCCCACAGAAATGGGCTGCAGTGCTGCTGGCTGCCACTAGAGGCCACAGGACCTAGCAGAGCCCAGTTCATATATAGAAGACACTGCCGTTGGGGAGGGAATTAGAGGTTTCCCAACAGGGGCACTTCTCAGCACACCCTGAGGGAAGGAGATGGGAGTGTCCAGAAAACAGCACACAAGCCTGAGACCAAGCATCAGACTGTTTATCCCTTGGGATCTCTGGGCTCTGAGGGGTAGGGGAGCAGGTTTCTAGGCTGCAGGGGCCATGGTTGGGCTCCGGGGGCAGAAGGGTGCAGGTGTCTGGGCTCTGGGGGTACCCTGCAGCTGGGCTGGGGGGGAGGGGTTTCAGGTGTATTAGCTGGGGGGGAGGGGAGCATGGCTGGGCTTTGGAGGGGAGGGGTTGTAGGTGTCTGGCCCCCAGCAGGGCTCTGTGGGAGAGGGGGCAGAGAAACAGGATTGCCACAGAATGCAGAAAATATAGCTGAGAAATGGTGAGCAAAAGCAGAAAAATTACTTGTGTCCCAGTTAACTCCATCTATGCAGGCACAATTTATTTAACTCCATTTTATTTTTGGAAATACGGAGAAAAAGTGTGTGTATGTGAGAAAATGACTGAGTGAAGGGAAATCTTGCAAGGATTAAGTGGTTTATGCATAGGAAAGGTAACCATGGATGGCAAATTCACTAGAACCTCTATTCCCATGTGTAACATGAATATTCTCCTCAGCCAGGATTTTCAGGCTGAGAGGGTTTGAACGTTGGGGAAGAAGTTTGATTTTAAATGTCTCATTGAAAGAGAGCACAATGCTTCCTCACAAAAGGTTGTATGTGGTGCAGTTGTAAGCCCTGTTGATCCTGGGATATTAGAGAGACAAAATGGGTGAGCTAATTTCACAGAAGTTGGTCCAGTAAAAGATACTACCTCACCCACCTTGCCCCTTACGAAAAGAACATGCTTTAAAATAACAACACTAATCACTCTGCTTTCAAATGACTCTCCAGATGAGTGAGACTTTGTAGGTCTGCTGGATGTGCAGGGCTAAAGATTTCTCCTATACCCAGTGTCGTCAGACGCTCCTGGTGTGGTGCTCTGTTCTAGCCAATGTTGATATCAGTTGACTGTGTGCCAGTGTTCCCTCTGCCTGCTGGCCCAGCTCTGTGCAGATAGCTGACGCAGCAGACCCTGAGAGAACCCCCAGTGACCACAGACTCTAGTAAGGTATGAAGGCACCCGGCCCAGGTTTATTGTCGAAGAGGAACACAGTTTCCAGCTCCCCGGCATAGAAGTCCAAGGTGCTGCTAAAGTGCTGCTAGCTAGTACTTATGTGCTCCCTGACCATGGACCAGCTCAATCAGTGGCGGGACTTTCCATTGCCCCCTAGGCCGGATAAAGACATCCATTCAGGGGTGCATTCTTATACAGAGGTACAAACAAGTTACACATCACTCCTGATGTATTGAGGTGCAACCCCTCTACGTAGGGAGGTGCCGCCTCTCACCTTGTACAGATTGGTTCGAACAAAACAACTCTATTCATCATAGTACCCTTTTGGCCCTGTCATTGGGATATGTCTGCCTGTTCCTTGTTATCTGTGTAGAGTGTACAAGTATGCGAATGTTATGATATCTGGTGTCCAGTACCTTTTAGGTATGTCTCTTTTTGCAGCATCAGCCCTTTCCTTGCCAGCTTCTGTGAGCAGGGCCTCATACTGGGCCTCTCATAAGGGTGTATGTTTCAGGGCCTCATCTTACTACACCCCGTAGCTGAAAAGCGGTTTCTGGTTCTGTCTGTGTGAGTCATTGGAAGCAGGAAAAAATATCGCTCCCTTTTGTTGTGTTTGCCGTTAGCCACCTGAGTGCTGCTGGCAAACAGCTGCATGTGCAGACGAATTGCTCTGGAGTGGGCTGGAAAGCAATCATAAGCTTCTGAGACTTCTGCTCCACCCACGGGTATAGCAGTCAGACTGCGGTGGGAGGGGCAGGGCTTCTCTCTCACACGTGTCAGGGGCTGTGCAGCGGGGAAGATTAAACATGGCAGACAAGCAGCAGCAGGCTGGTCTCTGTACACCAGTGAGTGCACCAATTTTTATTTTGGGTATGGGGGATGTTTGATTATACACTGTCTTTTTCTGGTGGTGGTGTGCCAGCCTCTTTAAACCTGTTTGCATTAGAGAAATTATTGGCATGAACTGTGAACTTTGTTTTTTAGCAGGGAGGGTATAATGTGGCCTAGAAGCTATATGCCGCCTGTGTATCTTTGTACAGCAATGTTTGCAGCTGCCAGATCTCTGAAGGTGCAGAGGAGGGCAGAGCGGAAGGTGTGGTTATAGTTGATAAACTCACAGTGTGTGTGTAAGGGTGAAGGTAAGGGGAGGCTAGGGGGAGTGTGTGTGTGTGTAAGGGTGAAGGTAAGGGGAGACTGGGGGAGTGTGTGTGTGTGTAGGGGTGAAGGTGAGGGGAGGCTAGGGGGAGTGTGTGTGTGTGTGTGTGTGTAGGGGTGAAGGTAAGGGGAGGCTAGGGGGAGATTCTTAAGCATATCTCATGGTTGATGGATATTTATCTGTGATGATATATGTATAACTGAGGTGGAATCCAAATCCTGCCTTGTAAGACATGGCTGCGCTAGTGTGGGGCGGGGGTGCAGAGAGTGGCTTCTCTCCCATTCCCACACACCTGTTGAGCAGTAGGGCAGGAAACCCACTCAGAGCTCAGGATGTGGGCCCTGCTACTGCACCATCCTGGACACTGCTATCCTACAGAGGTGTAATCTGCTGGTTTAGTGAGTGTTGCTAGGTGCCCAGCTCCTTGTGAATGTCCTGCACTGCTAAGATAACAGAGGAGGCCCCTTATGTGAGGCCAGCACCGGCACGCCCCTGAGCATGGCTCAGGATAGAGAGGGGCAGGATTTGGCTTTAGGCCTTGTCCACACAGGGGATTTATTCTGGAATGAGGTAGGGTGTGAATTCAAAATGCAGTCTGGAATAGATATCCACACTGGAATAGCAACTGCAGTCCATTTCCTGTTGTAGAGAAACCCTTAGTTGTGACCCTTATATGTCTGGCTAGTTGCCAGTACAGCGCATGGTGTCTTAAAGGATATATAGGAAAAAAATCCAGCAACAGAAACTACTGGGGAAGGATTTCTGAGGTTTGGACCAAATGCTGAAATCTTTATCCAGGCAAAATCTTAATTGACCCTAGTGGTTTGACTTCTCCTGAGTGAGGATGTCAGGGTTAGATCTTGTGATGGTTTGCAGGATTTACCTTATTACTACATTGCATCTTATCAGTATGTTAATTCATCTCTCTGGGTGTACATTATTGACTAAGGTTGAACACCTTGTTAGACTGTCCTTCTTTATAATGTGTAAATGAGGCCTGAAACAACTCTTCCTCTCTGGTTTCTTAGTTCATCTTGTCTACTCTGGTCAGTTGGATGACAGGTTCATTATGACATCGGATACCAAGAAAGCGACATCTAATGGGGAATTGTTAATTTATTATTTTTTTGGGGTTCGGACATGACTTTACTAATATTTTGATGGGGGGAAAAAACGTAAAACCTCATCTTTCTGGTCTTGTTTATATATCATACAGGATACAAACATTTTTTTTCCCTTCTGCAAGTTGTTTTATGTAACTTCCTTTATCTGTAGATATATGGATAACGTTGGACCCCATGAACCAGACAACTACAAAAGAGGTTATTTTATAGTCATGGTTGAAAGAAACAGATTGTATAAATGAATTAACTTAACTTGCAGATATAGTGTCTGAGTCTCTGTCTTGCACCTTTTGTAAATTGGACCGGTGCAAAGTGGATGTAAAAATGTTATCAAATAAGAGTGGTTGTGTTTTCACCTCACTTTGCTCTGGTTTAAATGACCACATACAGGACAATAGAGAATCTGGCCCATGTGATCAAATGGAATTACTTTAAATTGAGGTATGTGTATGCGGGGGAGTTAACATTTTTTTTTCTGAGTTACGTGGGGAGGGATAGCTCAGTGGTTTGAGCATTGGCTTGCTAAACCCAGGGTTGTGAGTTCAGTCCTTGAGGGGGCCATTTAGGGATCTGGGGCAAAAATCTTTCAGGGATGGTGTTTAGTTGGGGATTGGCCCTGCTTTGAGCAGGGAGTGGGACTAGATGACTTCCTGAGGTCCCTTCCAACCCTGATATTCTATGATTCTATAGTGGAAGTCACCAGATGGCAGTTACCATTTAACAAGTTCTTTTTCTTAGCATGTGAGCTATAGTTTCGTGATTCACGTTCTTTTTGGGGAATCCGTTGCAAATAGCATGCTTTACTGTCCGCCTTAATCTAAGCAGTTAATTCTTGTGGTAGAGTTGCTCCCTGAAAACTGGCCATTGGTGTTGACACTGGGATTTTGAAAGAGGTTTGCCTGCATGCTGTTTGTGATCAGTTTTTGTTCCAGGACTGATGTATGTAGTATAAATAAAACAAGTCACACTAAGAAAGTGCCACTGATTTCTCCTCCAAGGAATAACTAGTAATAGTGCTTACTGCCCATTTTCATGCTGTGAGCTATTAATGGGGAATTGTGAGAGGGAATGGGGAGAATTGGATTGGATTAAATTAATATAAGAACCAGGGTTTTGCAGAAAAGAAAGTTAATGCCTCAGAAAGTGTTATGGCTCTGTGCAATTTACAGTTTCACTTTTGAGGCACCAGCCAGCTGCTTTGTAATATAACATTCTTCTCTATTCACTGAGACAGTATAATAATTGCATGATTGCTTAGATATGACAGTGATGTTCCTCAAATGTGTATATGTTATCAAAGCACAGTTACCTGTCAGAATGATGCATGATTATAGCCCAGAGTACAGTGGTATAAATTTTACAAGAGCACCAGTTCTCATTTAAGGTCAATATTAATCCACCCTCTCACATGCAAGCAATGTAAAAGAATGCATAGTTGCTTAGTCCACTGGGTAAACATGGTCCTTCAATCTCAGCAAGCTGCATCTGATAGTGCACTCCTGAAAGCCTTTCTGAAGAGGGAATCATAATAATCAAGCCCTTTATTCACAAGGCTCTGTGTTACTTTTTGCGAGGTTACTACAGGACAACTAGAAGCACAGCACTGGAGATCTGGAAATGAAAGGGGTAAAAAGTGTTTTGTTTTTCAAAAAACTTTATTGTAAAACTCAGTATTTTATATCACTTCCAGACTTCACTAAATACATTACAGAACAAACCAGCAAATCCTGTTTTGAACACGTTAAAGCCTGCTTTTCTGGGTCTTTTGTGCGCATATGCATGCTAACATACATGTGCCTACTCATGCTATGGACATAAACAGAAACTTATTGTGCAGCCATTTATAGACATTATTATTGAATCTGTATTGGAAATCCTTGTAAAAAAGTGACAGTAGAACCTCGTTAATCTGCAGAACAGGTAGTTTTCTCACACACACAACCTGGCAGCCTCTCCCACTTCTAAACAAGTTTATAATAGCAAAGTGCTGTAGTGAGGTCTCGTATTACTAAGACTTCATTAATTTTACAATTATATTCTACAGTACATTTTACCAGTATGCCAGAAGCATTAGCATAAATTAAAAATAAACATTTACAAAAATAAATACAGTTTTGTGATGCAGTATTGTGTTTGTTCACTTACCTGCTAACTCACAAAATCTAGTCATGTACAATGGATCTTCCAGACATTCATGCAATTTAGCGAGGTTCTGCTGTACATCATAAAGTGCTGAAGGCATGTTAAAAAAAAGAAACAAAACTGCAGCATAGTCTCACTAGTTCTCAGGCAGTAACAGTGGATTGCTATAGCCACTTTGTTGCGGGAATGTGTTTCTTTTTGGACATCTAAGACAGTTTAAAGAAAAACACCTTCCTAAAGAGAGCAGTTTTATACAGATTGTCCCACATTTCTATGGCTGATAAAATACCTAGACATGTTAGCATAGCAGTTAATATACAGTGCCACTTCCACTTAAGTACAGAGAAACATGTCAAGCTGTACGCATACTTAGAACCAAACAAACTTTTTACTTGTCCCCCTGAGTTGCCGAGTGGCATAATAATGCATAAAGGAATCTATCAAAATAAGAGTGAGTGAACAGCCGGTTTGTCGTCTCTCAGAATTCCCTTCTTTGTGGGTAATAAAACACGAAACACAATAAGGACACAATTCTGCTGTCACTGAAGTGAGTGGCAAAAAACTCACTGACTTCAATGGCAACAAAGCAGTGCCCACAATGATGATTTTCTTTCCATTGTAGAAGACCAGTTATTTGATGCCTACCGAAGCTTGAAAACACACTGATAGTTTACATTATTAGAATACAGTGACTGGTAATGGTCAAGTGCCTTTACTATTTCATATTAGCTGCACTGACTTTATTCATGTTAATTCAGTAGTGCTGCAAAGATTCCTTTATGTGCAGCTGTGGTAAGTGGAAGTTGCAGGTATGTTTAGGTGCTAATCATACAGGACCAGATTCCCAGCTATTATTCAGTGGAGCTATATCAGTTTACACCAGCTGAGGCAATGACCTGCAGTCTATTAAAAGATGGATAGTATCTTGCATTCAGTTTACCACAGGATTATTTTAAGAGCATAGTTGTCTAAGACCACCATAGTAAAATCAGGCAGCATTCACAACTTGTGATTTTCAAAACAAAACAAAACTGAGTTTACAAGATAGGCATTGAAAGGATTGATGCAAAGAGGTAAAAAGGTTTTCTGCTAAATCAGATATTTTTTCTCTCCAATTCAAATTATTTTTCTGATAGCCTTTAACAATCCTAGAATAACTTAAATAATAAATACTGGTTTAAATTAAAGACAATATATCTTGCTAGCAACAGGAAACGATTCTTAGGATGCTAGTTTGTAGAGAAATAACTTTATAGTGAAATATCTGCAGTAATAACTGGCCATAAAAATAAGTGGTAACCTCCAACTTCCCAGCATTTACAAAATTCAAGTTAACTAAAAACCAATTTACCAATAATTCTACTTTAACTAATTAGACTACCCTACTGCCCCCCATGTCTTGTTACAATGATCTGAAACAAGAGTCCATGTTCTTCTGATAGAAAACTCTAGTTCAATTTATATTTATTAAATAATTTCTTCTCCATTATTTATTCTGTTGATTGAGGAAAATTTACAGTTTGGGAAGCCTACCAGGAAATCACAAAAGATTGTGACCTAATAGATTTAGTTGTAGGGGCCACTTCTGATTTTCGTTCATACTTCTTATGTAGCTAGCAATGCGTGGCCATCTCTCATATGGAACCTACCATTGCTGGTTTAAAAAAATAAAAGCAATCTTTCTAAAATAATAGTTGATGGCAACTTTTTCACATTAAAATGTTGCATGCCTTTTGAAGTATAGTTTTAGAACATGGAGCAGAGCTGACTTGTTTTTCCCAGATTTAACAAAGCGCATATTGGATTTATAAGGACCAGCTTTTTCATGCTATGCTGTCACAGCTTCTTACTGAATCATCTGTTTTTCCAAGATCCATTTCAATAAAGTCATCTGGTATGTCTTGTAAAGCTTCCGATGCATTTTCTTCTAAGCCTTGCTTCTGACCTTGACACAGTACTGTCTTGCATGGTCTTACTAAGGACAGAAACACAGCACCCAGTACCATGCCAGCAGCACAGGAGTAGAATGCTGATCTGTAGTTCTGTGTCACGTCCACTAGCACACCTATGGAAGCATTTCAAATCCATTAAAAACAAAAATCACATCTCACACTCATCTTTCATTTTCCTGCCCATCCCATTACCTCAAAAACACCACCTCTCCCAACTTTGATATAGTGGCCACTGTATTTTGTATGATATTTCAGCTTGAAGATATAGGTACTGGTAATCAGCTAACCAACCATTATGGGTACCTTTTAAGTCTTAAAATATCTAGGGTCAACTTAATACATATGTAACTGACATCTGCCAGTACAGGCCTGACATTTTGCAGGGCGTCTGGCTAGAGGGCACTGTATAAACGAGTCATTTTCATGGGTATATTTCATTAAAACCTAGAAAGAATGCTAGTTTTAGGATTCTAACTGGAACAGGGTAGCAGTGCAGGATTTTCCTTCCTTCTATAGAGGATGCCTCATCTCCAAGACACTGCAGTCCTGCATTGCAGCAACTTTCTTTCCAGCTCAAGAGGGCTGGATGGGACATTGCTTGGAGCCTACCACTGTTTTCCCTAATTCAGTCAGAAAGGTGGTTCTAAAGAGGTATAAGGTATTCTCACCTTCCCACCCAGGCACAGGAGCAGCACTAACCAGAGGCCTAACCCATTGCAACATGGTTATTCGGAAGAGGCATCAATAATAGTAGCTGATGTCAGCTATTGAAAAAGGTACATAGTTTAAAGTTACCTGCAAGGGGTGGTCCAGCCAACCCAGCTAAACTCTGAATGAAGACATACACTCCCGCTGCAGAAGACATCCTGTCGATACCAGCCACATCATCTTCGGCTAACATTGGAATGTGTGTGCCCGCTACAGTTCCAAGCATGAACCCAAAAAATATGCTACATATCATCAGTCCCCAAAATCCATAGGCAAGAGGGAAGGCAAACAGAGCTATGGAGAGCAGAATGACACATATGAGTTCAATGTAAATCTTGCGGATAGGCTTCTTGTTGAGGACCCAACCGGCACTAATTCTTCCAAAGACTTCAGCAATGGCCATTGCAGACAATATGTATGCAGAACGATCCTTATCGATACCAAGACTGATGCCAAGAGGAATGATATACAGTGACGGAGCAAAGAATCCCAGAGTAGCAAATAGACCAAAAAGTGCATAACAAATAAAGCCGTGGTCTTTCATCACAGAGAAGTCCAGTAGTTGGATTTTTGGTTCTTTAGGGGAGCTGCTAGCTTCAACAAGCATCTGTATGGTTTCCTTTGGTTCTTCACTTTTCAGCTCTGCTTTGGTGTTTCCAGGCACACTGCTGGGTGAGGTAGATACTTCTACTCCTGAGTCAATTGAATCTATTGAGGTGCGTGTTTGCTCATTTTCAAGCATGTACTTAGTCTCTGTCTGCTCTTCTGTTGGTAACACTTTCACTTCTTCCTGTGCTTGGATAATAATGGGTCGCAGCAGTAATCCACAGATGACAATGCCTAACTGTAGCACCCCAACAATCAGGAGACTGTATCTCCAACCAATCTGCTCCTTCAGTGAGGTGATAGCTGGGGAAATGGGGAGGAGGGAAGAAATTATAAAAAAACAGGGAGCTTCCAACATTTGAAAAAAAAAATCATGCACATTTAAAAAATATAAATCAAAGTTATTGGGTCAAACTCTGCTCCATCTAAAGTCAATAGGGTCCTAGGTGTCTCAAATTAGGCACCTAAAAACTAATGACCACTTTTGGAAGTACAGCTTACTCGAGATCACCCACTGGTTCCCTATCAGAATTCCAGATTCCGAGTTTTAGGCTCAGTCTACACTGGCTAGTATTTAGAGTCTGACCTGTAGTAACTACAGGCTTTCCCTTCTCTTCTCGAGTGAACAGTCTTTTCAGACATTTCTTAACTTAAGTGTCATGGCAGGCACTTTGATCAGCAGGGAGCAACTAGGTAGTATTTTTAATGAGTTTTCGTGAACTCAGTTGTAAAGTTTCCTTCTTCTTCGAGTGCTTGCTCATATTCATTCCAAGTAGGTGTGCGCGCGCCACGTGCACGTTCGTCGGAAGAATTTTCCCCTAGCAACACCCGGCGGGTCGGCAGGCGCCCCCTGGCGTGGCGCCTTTGCGGCACCGTATATATGCCCCTGCCGACCCGGCCGCTCCTCAGTTCCTTCTTGCCGGCTACTCCGACAGTGGGGAAGGAGGGCGGGTGTGGAATGAATATGAGCAACACATCTCGAAGAACAACAGTTACAAAGGTGAGTAACCGTCTTTTCTTCTTCGAGTGCTTGCTCATATTCATTCCAAGTAGGTGAATCCCAAGCCTTACCTAGGCGGTGGGGTCGGAGTTGGAGACTGTTGAATGCAGAACAGCCAAGCCAAGAGCCGCATCGTCCCGGGACTGCTGCACCAAGGCGTAATGGGCAGAAAAAGTGTGCACTGACGACCACGTGGCTGCACGACATATGTCTTGTATAGGCACACGGGCGAGAAAGGCAATCGAGGACGCTTGCGCTCTCGTGGAATGAGCGGTAACTCGCCCTGGAGAAGTGTGAGCCAAGGCATAGCATGTTTTGATGCAGGCCGTCACCCAGGATGATATTGTTTGCGATGAGACAGGGTGACCCTTCATCCTGTCTGCGACGGCAACGAATAGTTGGGAGGTCTTTCGGAAGGGTCGGGTGCGGTCAATGTAAAACGCCAGCGCCCGACGAACATCGAGTGAATGCAAGCTCTGCTCTCTGCGAGACGCATGAGGTTTTGGGTAAAACACTGGAAGGAAAATGTCCTGGTTTAGGTGGAATGGGGAGACCACCTTGGGCAGAAAGGCCGGATGCGGACGGAGTTGCACCTTGTCTTTATGGAATATCGTGTATGGTGCGTCCGCCACCAGAGCGCGAAGCTCTGAGACTCTCCTGGCCGATGTAATGGCCACAAGGAACGCCACCTTCCACGATAGGTACAGGAGAGAGCAGGTTGCCAAGGGTTCGAAAGGAGGGGCCATTAGTTTCGAGAGAACCAGATTGAGGTCCCAGGAGGGGGCGGGATAGCGGACCTGGGGATACAGGCGCTCCAGGCCCTTGAGGAACCTCGAGACCATAGGGTGAGAGAAGGCGGAGGAAGAGCCTTCTCCTGGATGGAAGGAGGAAATGGCCGCTAGGTGGACGCGGAGGGATGAGAGCGCGAGGCCTTGTTGTTTAAGGTGCCATAGATATTCCAGTAGCACTTGGATGGGAACCTGAGCTGGTGACAGTCCTCGTGATTGACACCAGCAGGAAAACCTCTTCCATTTTGCCAGGTAGGTAGCCCTGGTTGCAGGTTTCCTACTTCCCAAGAGCACTTGCTGCACTGGGGTGGAACAGCGCAGCTCTGCAGAGCTCAGCCAGCCAGGAGCCACGCAGTCAGGTGGAGGGACCGGAGGTCGGGGTGGAGAAGCCTGCCGTGGTCTTGTGATATCAAGTCCGGATGGACCGGCAGGGGAACCGGACTGGCTATGGACAGGTCCAACAGCGTGGGGTACCAGTGTTGGCGAGGCCACGCTGGGGCGATGAGAATTAGTCGGGCCTTGTCCCTGCGTAGCTTTACGAGGACTTTGTGCACCAAGGGGAACGGCGGGAAGGCATAGAGGAGGTGGGTCGACCAAGGTAGGAGGAACGCGTCCGACAGAGAGCCGCGGTCGAGACCGCGGAAGGAGCAGAACAGGGTGCACTTCCGGTTGGTGCGGGACGCGAAGAGGTCGATTCGGGGAAATCCCCACCGCTGGAAAAGAGAATGGACTATGTCCGGACGAAGAGACCACTCGTGGGCTAGAAAGGACCTGCTGAGCCGGTCTGCCAACACGTTCTGGACTCCTGGAAGAAAAGAGGCTTCCAGATCGATGCCGTGGGTTACACAAACTTCCCACAGCGTCATCGCCTCCTGACAAAGAGGGAGAGAGCGCGTCCCCCCCTGCTTGTTTATATAGTGCATCGCGGTGGTGTTGTCCGTGAGCACTAAGACAGAACGGCCTCGCAGGTGAGGAAGAAAAGCCTGGCAGGCGAGGCGGACGGCCCTCAGCTCCCTGATGTTTATGTGCAGCGACAGCTCCCGAGAGGACCAGAGGCCCTGTGTTCGACGAGACCCCATGTGAGCTCCCCAGCCCAGAGAGGATGCGTCCGTTGTTAAGGAAATGGACGGCTGTCTGGGGTGAAACGGTAACCCCGCACACACCAGGGCGGGATTTCGCCACCATCGGAGGGAGTGTAGGACGCTTTCTGTGAGTGTGACAACGATGTCCATGCTGTCCCTGCGTGGACGGTAAACCGAAGCTAACCATATCTGCAGTGGGCGCAGGCGGAGTTTGGCATACTTGGTTACAAAAGTACACGCCGCCATGTGGCCTAAGAGGCTGAGACAGACCCTGGCCGAGGTCGTGGGGAAGGCTAGCAGGCTGTCTATGATAGTGAGTAGTGCCTGGAAACGGCTGGGTGGAAGTGAGGCTGTCGCGACCATAGAGTCCAAGACGGCCCCGATGAATTCTATCCTCTGGGATGGTACGAGGATGGACTTGTCGAAATTTATCAGGAGCCCTAGAGTTTCGAACAGGTCCCTGATGATTGTCATGTGCGCGGCGACCTGAGCCTGGGAGGACGCGCGAACCAGCCAGTCGTCCAGGTAAGGGAAGACACATATCCCCTGGCGACGGAGGCAAGCGGCCACTACTGCCATACATTTCGTGAAGACACGTGGGGCAGAGGACAGGCCAAATGGTAGGACCGTGAATTGAAAGTGCCGGTCCCGCACCAGAAAGCGGAGAAAGCATCTGTGAGGCGGGTAGATCGAAACATGAAAGTACGCGTCCTTCATGTCGAGAGCAGCGAACCAGTCTCCCGGATCCAGGGAAGGGATGATGGACCCCAAGGATACCATGCGGAATCGTAACTTCCTTACGAAGGCGTTGAGTCCGCGGAGGTCTAGGATGGGACGGAGACCTCCTTTCGACTTGGGGATTAAAAAATAGCGGGAGTAAAACCCTCGGCCTCTGAGGTCGTGAGGCACCTCTTCTATCGCTCCGAGTTCGAGAAGCGTGAGGACCTCCTGCCAGAGGAGGTGCTCGTGAGAGGGGTCCCTGAAGAGGGACGGGGAGGGTGGGTGGGAGGGTGGAGGCGAAATAAACTGGAGATGGTAACCAAACTCCACCGTGCGCAAGACCCATTGGTCTGAGGTTATCCGGGTCCACGCCGGGAGGAAGGGAGAAAGGCGGTTGGAAAAAAGAAGAGGAGTCCGGGAAGGGACTGGTGCTCTGCTCTCTGGCGCACCTTCAAAAGTTTTGCTTCGGTCCCGCCGGTGGTTTGGCGGTACCGTTGTTTTGCCCCCCTTGGGAACCGGACTGGCGTCGTCGGTTCACCCGTCCCCGCCGTCTGTTGAAGTCTTGGCGGGGGCGTGGTGGGGGATAAGGGCGCTGAGGTTGCTGTCGAAAGGACCTCCGCTGGGTCTGCGGTGTGTGCATGCCCAGGGAGCGCATTATTATGCGGTTATCTTTAAGGCTTTGCAGCCTTGGGTCCGTCTTCTCTGAGAAGAGGCCCTGCCCTTCAAAAGGGAGGTCTTGTATGGTATGCTGCAGCTCCGGAGGTAAGCCGGACACTTGCAACCAGGAAATCCGTCTCATGGTAACGCCCGACGCGATGGTTCTAGCTGCTGAGTCTGCGGCGTCGAGCGCAGCCTGTAAGGCTGTCCTTGAGATCTTCTTGCCCTCTTCCACGAGACTTTTGAACTCAGGGCGGGAGTCTACCGGGACCAGTTCAGTAAACTTGTCCATGGTCTGCCAGGTATTAAAATCATATCTGCCTAGCAGCGCTTGTTGGTTTGCGACACGTAACTGGAGACCCCCAGCGGAGTAAATCTTACGGCCCAGCAGGTCCATACGTTTAGCCTCACGCGATTTTGGGGCGGGGGCTGGTTGGCCATGACGCTCCCTCTCATTCACGGATTGGACGACCAGAGAGCATGGAGGAGGATGGGTGTACAGGTAGTCGTACCCCTTGGAGGGTACCATGTACTTTCTCTCCACGCCTCTGGCCGTCGGAGGGATCGATGCTGGGGCCTGCCAAATAGACTCCGCTTTGGCCTGAATAGTTCGTATGAAGGGCAAGGCGACCCTCGTTGGTGCATCGGATGAGAGAATGTCCACTACAGGATCCTCAACTTCCGGCACCTCCTCCGCTTGTAGGTTAATGCTCAAAGCCACTCTGCGGAGCAAATCTTGATGAGCGCGAAGGTCAATAGGGGGCGGGCCAGAGGTCGAAGTGCCCGCCACTGCCTCATCTGGGGAGGAGGAGGAGGAAAGACCGGGGACCGGGGGCTCCCCTGCAGGTTGTTGATCCAGAGCATGGCTCGGTTCGAGGGGTGCCTCTGGGTCCTGTGACTCGGCAACATCGGTTGCCGGAGGAGGAACGCTGATGGTGGCCTCTGGCACTCGAGCTGCACCAGCAGATCTCGCCGGCGGGAAAGGATCGCCTTGGGCTTGATGGTACGCCCAAGGCGTCCAGAAGGACCACTGCTGGGGCTGGTCCGGATCTTGGCCCACATCCCCATAGAGCACGCTGTCTGGTCGCGAGGAGCCGGAAGGGTGTCTGGAAGGCCAAGGCGGGGCAGACAACCCGTAGGACTGGTGCCGAGTGACGGTCGGTGCCGGGGAACGGTGCCGAGAGTCGAACCGGTGCCGAGATCGGGACCGGGACCTACGACCAGCGCGGTGCCGGGAGGTCGACCGGGATCGGGTGCGCCGACGGTATGATGGACTTCGTCGGAAGCGGTGCCGAGAGCCAGAGCGACGTGCTGAGCGTCGGTCTGTAGATCGGGACCTGGACCGGTGCCGCGAGTACGACCGGCGCCGAGAGTAGGATCGGTGCCGGGACTGCGAGCGGCGTCGAGATGGCGAATGATGGCGTGAGCGGGATCGGTGCCGAGATCTCGATCGGGACCGGCGCCTATCCGGTGCTCCCAGAGATGGAGGTTGGAGCATCGCTGGCTTTCCCATAGAGGGAAGCGCCCGCACCGGCGGTGCCGGGGGCTGAGGCAGGGAAGGCTCAGTGAGCGCTATCAGGTCCCGCGCCGTCGTGAAGGTTTCCGGCGTAGTCGGGATCGTGAGCTCGACCACGGCACGTGCCGGGGAGCTATCAAGCACCGGACTCGACGGCCCTTGCCGGGCCGGAGTCGACGGTACGGGAAGCACCGGTGCCGGGGCAGATAGTGGTGCGTGCCGGCACGGCTTTCCTGGCTCGGACTGCGGTTCCGGAGGCGCGACCGCAGGAGCCTTCGCCTTCTTCGGCCGAGGTGAAAGCGAGCGCCGCCGGGCTGGCTGCTCAGACGAGGACTTATGGTGCCGCGGTGCTGTGGCGGTACCGCTCGTCCCCGGTGCCGAAGACGGTGGTTTCGGTGCCGGTGCGGTCGGTGCCGGAACTGCCGGAGTCAGGGCGGCCTCCATAAGGAGCTGCTTTAAACGGGAGTCCCGCTCCTTTTTTGTCCGCGGTTTGAAGGACTTGCAGATGCGGCACTTCTCCGTCAGATGGGATTCCCCCAGGCACTTGAGGCAACGATCGTGGGGGTCTCCCGTTGGCATCGGACGACGACAGGCCGAGCACTGCTTGAAGCCGGGAGAGCCGGGCATGAGCCTGGGTCCCGGAGCGGGCGAGGAGGAGTATACCTCAGCCCACTAACTATATACAACTACGTTTAACAACTATACTTATAACTATTAACTATTAACAACTACCAAACAACACTAACTAACTAAGAACTATGTAGAACGGGTGAAACGCTAGGGATGTGGAGGTCAGCTAAGCCGCACTCCACGTTCCAACGACCGACACGGGCGGTAAGAAGGAACTGAGGAGCGGCCGGGTCGGCAGGGGCATATATACGGTGCCGCAAAGGCGCCACGCCAGGGGGCGCCTGCCGACCCGCCGGGTGTTGCTAGGGGAAAATTCTTCCGACGAACGTGCACGTGGCGCGCGCACACCTACTTGGAATGAATATGAGCAACACATCTCGAAGAACAACAGTTACAAAGGTGAGTAACCGTCTTTTTCCTATCTGACCCCATCCTGAAGCCAGTTAGTAAGGGGGAAGTTTTTTCTCTAGTCAAAGTGTGCTGGTGCTTACATACAAGCCTTTCATTACAAGGGTTTCTTTAACTGAAAATGAGTATTTTGCATTAATTGAAGGCAGACCACATCAGCAGACTGCATTATCTGATCAGTAGAGAAATGGCAGGTTGCTTGCCCTGTTTTAGCTATTCTGAAAAGTGCTAAAAGAAGAAAAGATGATGGGGAGTGGATTTCCAGAAATTACAGTACTAGGAAAAGACTTCTTCTTCTTCTGGAATTCTAGGAAGGCCTCATACAATTCAATCTCCCAAGACCTTGGAGTTGGGTTTCACATGACACATACTCAAAGATTAGTGAAGATAGAGATTGAGGGTGACTCCACGTTACAACCCATGTTATAAAGTAGCCATGGTAACTACCCTGCCTTATTTTTAGCTTGCCAGGGCTGTACAGGGAACCTACCAGATGAGGTGTCAGTGTAGCTTACCCTGTTTGGCCAGCAGAGACTGAGACTAAAAAGCCAAGCCTCTCCCCCGATATTGATCTTTTTTCCTTGCTAATAATAACAGAGGGGCAGATCGTTCCTCTATGACATAACACCATGCAGGAGATGGGTTTTCTTCTGCATTCTTAGGCTGAGGAATGCAGAAGAAGGCTAGTGATAGCTGTCCAGAGACCTTGTGTCTCCTTGTAGCTCTGGGTTCCTGGCACACCCCCACAAACTCCAATTTCAATGAAAGTTAATAAGACATGTCATTGTCTTGTGACCAAAATAACTAGGATCTACTTAACACTATGCAGGAGACAGGCATTTAAGCTATCTGTCCAAAAATTCCACTGGGACTAATTTTGAAGTCCTTACTCAGGCAATGTCTTAAAAAGGACTTTTACCCTAGTAAGGACAGCACTGGCCCAGTAACTACAAGTGTCAATGAAATCAATATAGTTGTGATTAAGGCGTCAGCTTATGTAAGAATCGGGCTCTCATTTGGTTGGAAGGAGGATCACACAACGTATTGCTTATGTACACTTGTGTTTACAATATTTTGGTCTATATACCTGGCGCAAAAGAGAAGACAGCAAAACATTCTCCTGTGGATGCCACTGCCGTGACCAGTGAACGCCGTTTGTCAAAATACTGTGACAAAATGGTGACAGTCGGGAGGAAAGACAGACAGTATCCCAAGCCTGTGAATAAATGCCAGAAATTGTCATGACAATGAGGAAGGAAGCTGGACGCTAATGCCAGCTTCCCTAGTGGTGAAATTATGGGATCAAGTCTGCCATCTAAGTAATTCACTTAGGGAAAAACAGAATGAGCTACCATAGCCTAAACCTAGATCCTGCTTCCTACTTCCAAATAACTGGGAATTCCCAGTTGGGGGAATTTCCAAGGATCATTTATTTAGTTACTAGTTTGTGTCTGTGGTGCTCATCACCCTGTTGTCAGATCACTTCATGGGCAATAGCTTTATCTTTAAAACACCAATGTTGGCCAGTATTATTATCCCCAATTTACAGATGGAGAACTGAGCTACAGAGAGATTCAAGGGCTCAGTCCTGGCAAGATGCTGTGTACCTTCAGTTTTCACTGAAGTCATAGGTATTTCCCCCCCATCCCCCCGACCAACATCATGTCTGTGAAAAATGTGTCACGGACCATGAAATCTGGTCTTGTGTGTGCTTTTACCCGATACTATACAGATTTCATGGGGGAGACCAACATTTCTCAAATTGAGGGTCCTGACCCAAAACTGAGGCTCCTGCGGGGGATGGGTGGGGACAGTATTGCCACCCTTACTTCTACGCTGCCTTCAGGGCTGGGCGGCCAGAGGGCGGCAGCTGCTGTCCAAGGGCTCAGCTCTGCAGGCAACAGCACAGCACTAAGGGTGGCAATACAATACCATGCAATCCTTACTTCTACGCTGCTGCTGGTGGCAGCTCTGCCTTCAGAGCTGGGCTCCCAGCCAGCATCTGCCGCTCTCCAGCTGTCCAGCTCTGAAGTCAGCAATGCCATCAGCAGCAACACAGAAGTAAGAGTAGCAGTACCGCAATCTCCCCCTATAAGAACCCTGTGACCCCCCCCCCAACTCCTTTTTGGGTCAGGACCCCTACAATTACAACACAGTGAAATTTCAGATTTAAATAGCTGAAATCATGAAATTTGATTTTTAAAATCCTAGGACCATGAAATTGATCAAATTTGACTGAATTTGGTAGGGTCCTAGTCATAGGGAATTGACAGTGCTCAGCACATCTACAGGATCATTTGACAATTTTCAGGATCAAGCCCCAGGTGACCCCGCCTAGGTCACACAGGAAGTGTGAGGCAGATGCAGGAAAACAAACCCAGCTCTTCTGAGTCTCAGTTCAGTGACTTAACCACAAGCGCATCCTTCCTCTCTGGAAAGGGAAATAATTTCACAAGAGTCTGGAATGGGACTCCTCCCCGCAAGGCAAGTGACTTTGGTGTGATAACAATACTCAGAAATCTTCCAGAAGATTGTGTGCATACATGTGTGTACACACAAGATATATACTGCAAGCTAAATATCCTCTTTGCAAAGCTAAGTAGTGGCTTTTATACACACACACAAACTGAATTACTTGATATATCAAGTGTACAAATAGGCTTTGGAAAATATAGACTGATGCCTATGAGATCTTAAAATGCAATACAACCCCTTAACATCTTCCCCCCCCCCCAACAAAAAAATAAATAAAAACCCAAAACAAAAACAGAGCAAGAGTTCTGTGGGAGAGTTTGAAAAGAAATCAGTTTTGAAGTGGTTGACACAGGCAGTCTTTGTGAAAGAAACAGGTTTTAAGGAGAAATATGAAGAGGAGATGGTTTGTTGAATGAGAAATGGGAGATGGTTCCAAGTGTAGGGGGCAGCCTGAAAACCAACAACAAGAAACAGAGCCGGCAAAAGGTGATAAAAGGAACAGCAAGGAAGCAGGATTGGGAGGAGCATAAGGAGTAAGATGAAGAGTCATTTAAAAAAAAAAAAAAAGCCAGTTTAGAATAAGGCAATCCTAACTCACCAGAAATTAGGCCAATCGTGATATACATCTCGACAACTGTGCGTGCAAAGGAGGCTGTGACCATACCAGTACTGATCAGTATCCCTCCGACCATCACCACAAGGCCATGACCAAAACGGTTACTCAGGACTGTAGACAAGGGAGCTGGATTGAGGGGAGAAAAGTGCATAAAGCATGACAGTAATTTGCAAAACTCCTGTCGTCTCTGATCTCTTCTCCCTGTTTTCTCCTCCTTTTATCCCTCTGGTCACGCTGACGCTCTTCTTTGCTCAATGCCAGTCTACTCCCACACCCTTGCCACTCTATCCACCCTTCCCTGAGCATTTTATACCCAGGGAGAGCCTGAAATAAATGCTGTAGCTGAAATATTGGCCCCACTGAAGTCAAAACTCCCACTTCAATGGGGCCACAATGTCACCTTTCATAGCACTTACCAGCTATATATGGCAAGTCACTTTACAAAAGTACAAGTTTGATGCTCATCATTATCCATCCCCCACATTTACAGAAACAGAGATGCTGAGAAGTTAAATGACTTGTCCAAGCTCACACAAGCAGAGACATGTACAGAGCCCAGTTCGTCCCAGGCCCTATCTGTGCTGGTTCAGATTGAGAATGCAGAAGTGAGTTGTGGAAGTAGCAGAGATGAAGAAAGGGACCTGATGAGTAGAGTGGGGAATGGGATGTTGAATGACTTACCTGCTTGTTTCCTTGCTCTTTATGGTTTGTGATAGTGGGATATGCAGGTTGTCAACCACAGATAGCTCAGAGGAGGGGGGAGTATATACACCAAGTGTAATGTGAATGTGTGTAATATTTATATGGGTGCACCAGTGACATGAACACAGACCCTTAATAATTTTCAGTTCAAACTGAAGATGTACTGTGCATTTACCTGTAAAAGTCAGTACAAACACACATATTGAAATTATCCACGATATCCTGCTGTTGGTTTCATCAAAGCTTTCCATCAAATCATTAAAGAAGACTCCAAATGATTTTATAATACCGTATGTAAGTGCTTCCACAACAAAGAAAGCAAAAGCAACAGTCCATCCCCATCCTCCATCAGGCACTTTAGTATAAACATTTGGGGTGGTACACGACATTTTTATAGCTTTGACGGTCATTCTTAATCTGGAATAGAGAAAAAATAAGACATCTTTTAAAATTCATTTTTTACAAAGTCTAATAATTGTAACATCACAGAAAAATATTGGGGAGGAGAGTCGCTTTCTCACTCTGCTGCTGTGAGATTAAACACGAGACTCAGGTAGATGTTTCTCTTTTCTGTGATGAGATAGGAGTGGTTTGTCAATGGGCCCTTTGAATCAAGAACCAGAAACTCATCACTCAGCATCAGGACAAGCTGTCCCAATCAGCAAAACCAGTGATTAAAAGCAGTCATCTGAGTTAAATGCAGATGGGATACAATTCATGTAAATATCCACAGGAGAGCCCCAAAGGGCTCACGAAATGACACAGACTTCAGAACAATGCCCCAACAATCACGTTTTTCTAACTTGCTGACATTAAACAAAAAGTAAAGCAGTAGGGGGAGGACGAGACTTCCATCCTGCACTTCCTCAAGGACCTCTCCACTGTCTCAGTCCAGAGCTTCAACACAGCTCCACATGGTTTTTGCAGAGCTGGTTAGTTACCTAAATCAGCTAGAGGCTTTTTCCCCCTGTGGCTTTTAAAGCCATTAAATGTTTTCCTGAGCACTCATAGTGGCTGCTAAGATTCAAGGAAAGAGAATGGAGTGGCTTGTATCAAAGTCAAAGACAGCCAAGAAAAACCCCCCAAAACTGTTCCCTTCACGTCTCCCTCCAGTGGCCAAGATATATTTGGAGGTGGTTCAGCCTCTAGTGGTTCTTGGGGCTACGGAATATTGATCTACTTTTGAAACTTTTCCCCTGGTAAGAAGGATTTGTTAGGATCAGTTTGTCTGATGCTGAGGAAGTTAAAGGTGACCTGCCACACAGAAAGACCAAATCGCTTCAGCATGATGGGCTGAACACTTACAGCAATAGTAAAGGAGAGCACTGAACACATAAAGAAAAACCACGTGTCTCCTTACCACAAGGCTCAATCATGATGACATGCCAGAGATTCACTGAGCACTAATCAGCAAACACCCAATCATGCATCTGGTGACTTCACACTCACCACTAATCCCATCTGCAGGCTAGGCCTGGCATACACATGTAAAGTAAATCCTATTGTTAACAACACTGCATGGTTTTCTGGAGTGTTTTAATACCATACAGTATATTAAGCTAGGCCTAAATCATCCTGGTGTAACTCTGTTGACATCAGTGGAGTTACACCAGGGATAAATGTGGCCCATTAGCTTTTAAAAGTACTGAAATACTATGTCAAAAAACAAATCAACAGAAATGACCCCAAAACCCACACAACCCAGGGTTAATCTTAGTCTTCAATAGTGTTTTCTGAAAACTGGCCTTGTAGTGGGTGTGACAGCACCAACATGAGTCATGGAGTCCCTGTTGCCAGATAACCAGAGTAGGTCAAGCCTCCATTTTATTTTGTAAGTCTTCAGCATATACAAGTGCAAAGGGTCATTTCTCTTCCTGGAGCTCCCGCTAAAAACCAAGGCCCAATGTCAGAAGAATCATCCCAGTAGCTGAGGAGGGCTAAGACCTGTGCTTTGAGTAGGATGGGCAGAGAAGTATGAGAGATGTCATGGTCTACTAGCGGATGGCCCTGTCACCCACCTGCTGTGTGACCTTGGGCAAGTCACCTTCTCTCTCTATCCCTATGTCCCTTCCCAGCCTTTGTCTTTTCTAGTTAGGGCTTGTCTGTGCTATGGAGGCTTCAGCACAGTAGCTATGCCTCTGTAACCTCATAGCGTAGATCTATGCTACAGTGAGGGAAGCGGGTTTTCCATCATGGTAGGATCTCTACCTAGGTTGATGGAAGCACTCTTCTGTTAAATTGTAAATTCTCTCTTACTATGTACCTCTTCCTGTATAGTGCTCAGAACAATGGGACCCAAAACACTAGTACTAACCTTGGATCTTGAACCAAACTACTGCCCGGGAGCCTCCTCCGGCCTTCTAGACATTTTAATCTGTCCCTCGAGCTCCCACTGGGGAGCAGTGTCCGGGGCTTGCCCTGCTCTGGCGCTCCAGCCGGGGAGTGGTATCTGGGGCTTGTCCCTCTCTGCACAGCTCCTGGAACCAGTGGCATGTCCCCTGTCTAGCTCCTGTGTGTAGGGGCAGCCAGGGGACTCCACACGCTGCCCCCACTCCAGTAGCTGTCCCCGCAGCTCCCATTGGCCTGGAACTGTGGCCAATGGGAGCTGCAGGGGCGGAACCTGTGAATGAGACAGCTTGCCTGGCCACGCCTCCGTGTAGGAGCTGGATGGGGGACATACCGCTGCTTCTGGGAGCTGCTTGAGGTAAGTGCCGCCCGGAACCTGCACCCCTGACCCCCTTCCTGTGCCCCAACCCGCTGCCCCATCCCTAATCCCCCTCTTGCTCTCAAATTGCTTGGTCCCAGCCCAGAGCACTCTCCAGCACCCCCAGCCCAGAGCTTGCACCCCAAGCTGGAGCCCTCAGCCCCTCCCGCAGCCCAGCCCCTAATTTTGTGAGCATTCATGGCCCGCCATACAATTTCCATACTTGCCCACCCCTGACCTAGCTGCATCTACTTCCAGGATTAGGACCGATGAAGCTATGTCAATTAGGGCTTAAGTATAGACAATGCATTAACTTGTAAATTCTCTCTTACTAGGCTCTCTCTTACCACGTACCTCTTCCTGTATAGCACTCAGAACAATGGGACTCAAAACACTAGTACTAACCTTGGATCTTGAACTATTTCCAGCCGGTTGCTTTATCCCTGCTCTGCTATTCCCAGCCCCCAAATCTTTACACAATAATGTTTTCCTTCCCCCATTTTCTGCCTGAGTTGCTTCAAAACATCCAGAAAGATTCATCTGGGAAAAGCCCAAGGTATCTGTTAGGTCTTGTATGCTAATTTCAGCCTAAGTGTAGAATTCAAGGATGAATTTCAAATAGAGATACTGACACACCCTTTAAGTGTAACAAATCTGTATGTATGGCGCACCCTTTGCTAGGCTGTGGGCTTATTCATTAAAAGCTGTTCCATTCTATCATGTCAATACTCAGTCAGGACCTGCACTTAGGTATATTAAAATGTACTTCAAGATTCCTTACGGAAAGGGTAGAAAAAGCTGCTGCAGGGCATTTGATGCAGGTCACTAACCAATTTACAAGATCTACTTTTTTGATGATGCTTAAGAATTTAGTTTTGCCCCTTGAAACGAATCCCATAGGGATAACACTTACTCCTGAAAACTGAAGAGCAAACCTGGGCTAAATTTTGTCTACACAAATTGTAACTTTTCCTACTTGGCTGAAGAGACTGCAGTAGAGCATGTTAGTGCTGAAAGACTTGGCAACTTAAACGAAAATGACCTGCCTCCTTCGGTTAAGCACAGAGGGTCAAATCCATTCATGTTGTAACTCAACAAGTACACACACTGACTATACACACAAAGACCAAATTCCTTACAGCTAGCTAGAAATAGCAATTAAAAATGATGTATTTCTAGCAGTGGCCCTAAATGCTGTTTGATTTCTGAACAGAAGACAGTGCCCAGCATAATTCACAATTAGGGAAACTCTTGTAGGGATAGTGTATTTCAGAGATGCTATAGCAAGTCTCTTCTGGAAAGTGTCTTTCACACTGATGCTGTGTTGAATGAACATTGATATGTTATTGGTTTTTGTAAAGGTATTGTACAAAGTTACTGTATATACGTTTCCTATCATACTGTTGTTCTCATTATTTAAATCAAGCCAGAGAAAACTGGTTGAAGCTTCTTGTTCTCAGATGGCACTAAATCAAATAGCAGCAGCATCTTAAACCTTCTGTAAAATGGGGATTGGGAACAGGAGCTGAAAATGAACCTTAATAACTTAGGGAAAACTTCTGTTGTCTAGCCACAGGGTGGACAGAGTGCTGGCACTCCTCTCTTCCTCCTTCAGTAGAACTCTCAGATCCACCTGGCAGATTTTACCAATACTGTGTCCTCCCAAACCATGCAGAGCCCTACCTGCTCTGGATTTCCATGCTGCTTCGTCTGCTCTCGGAAGGCACTGAGGACCCTCTCCAAAGCAGACCTGATTCAACAAAGCATTGGATGATGTGTTTCCGTCCATTCAACATTTAAGCCCTTGCTGATGTCCTACTGACCTCCGTGAGATTTACACACACTTCAATGCTTTGCTGACTAAGAATGGGGCTGAGCACGTGCTTAGCTTTATGGCCCTACTTTGCTGATTTGGAACTTGCTCTCATCAGAAAGCAGATCATTAGCGTCCAACTATCTCTCCAAAGTTTGTTGGAAAGAATCTTGATCCCTCAGCAGTGGGGGCACTAGGAATACAGACCGGTGTGCAAATCTGGGGCACCACAGAGGTCATAAATAATGGAAGAAATGAGCGAGGGACACTACTAGAAAAGCAGTTTTGAAATATACAACCAAGTTCCTTTAAAAAAAAAATCCATAGATCACGAAGGACCCCGGCAAAAATTATCTGGGTGCAAAAAAAAGAAAAAAAAAAGCCCTCCTGGTTCCTAAGTGATGTAGGGGAAATTCGTGCGGGGGGGCAGATTTTCGGCATCACTTTGAGGGTTTAAGCACAGTTCCCACCGGGACTGCGGCAGCGCTCGCGAGGGGAGCCAGCTGTGCCCTGGACACGGATGCTCCTAGTTACAGATATAAAGAACGGCCACAAGGCAACAAACTTTGAAGCATAAATCTCACTTACCAGGTTTGCTGCTGCTGCTGCTGCTGCTGGGGGAGGAGGAGGCGGGACCCCCCACGCCACAGCGGGGTGCAGGCGAGCTCAGCAGCGGATCGGCAGCATGGTGAGGGAGAAGGGGGCTGGGGAGGGCAGCCGGGCAGGGACCCCTGTGCAGCGGGGGCTGTGGCTGGAGAAGGGGGGAGAGACACTAGCCCCACTCCGAGCAGGACTAGGGTCTGTGCCCGGCTGCTCCCCAGCGCCCGGCTGCCCGTCCCCTGCTCCTGCCCGGGCGGCGGCTGCTGTCCCCGCCGCTCACTTCCCAGCTTTATATAGACCGGCTCGAGCCGGTCTCCGCCGGCGGACCCGGCGCGCGCGGCAGCTCAGCAGCGCCATGTGCGCGCCGGGCCCGGCTCGCAGCAGCCGCTCCAGTCCGGCGTGCGCTGCAGGGAGGGGGGCGCGGGGGTGCGCGCTGGGGAGGCGGGGCAGGGAGGAGAGGCTGCAGCCCAGAGCCAGTGTGCGAGCTGGGGGGGGGGTCATCGCCCTGGGTCTGACCCGACCCTCTCCCAAATACCCTACTCCCAAGGGGGTGGCCCTCCCCTTGACTCTGACCCGCCAACCAACAGGTGTCCTGGCTCTGCGGTGCACGCCCCAGGTTGTCCCTCTTCCTCCCCCAATACCCCCAGGGGTACCGCTGCCCACAATCCCCTGGCTCTGCCCCCACTCCCAGAGCCACTGGATCCTTTGCATCCCCCCCTTTAATTACTAGCCCAGACCTGGGACAGGGCGGCCCCCCTTCGCGGGGGGGCAATGGCCCCTCTGCCCCCCATCCTGTGCACAAGCCAGGGGATGCTCTCCGGCCGGAGCAGCGAACGCGGGGCCCGGCTTAACGAGGCCAAGTGACTGCAGAGGCGCAGCCGGCCCTGCACGGCCGCACGCAGGGCTGTGGTTTGGCCACCCGGCCTTCAAAACCAACCTCGCCAGCGGAGGGGCTGCAGGAAAGGCTGCGTTTCCTGCTCCTTCCAACAGCACCGATGAGGCCATTATTGGGAATGGGACCCGCTGGCTTGCTTAGGGGGCTGGGGAGGCGGGGGGCAGCCGTGCATTTCGCCGTTCTGCGACTGGGGTGCAGGCACCTGCTGGACTCAACCTTCAGCATCCTTCAAGCTGGATTCCAGCGGCTGCCCCGGGGATACGTGGGCAAACATTCCCTGTTTGCAGCATAGACCCCAGAAAGAAACCTGGAAGGATTCCTGGCTGGCACCAAGCCACGGTCCTAGATCTACCGTTAGCTGATGCCAGAACAGGACCTGTCTGCGCTGCAACATGCGATGTTATTTCATCACCATGCACCCCTGCACAGCCGGGCAAAGGCGCACGCTGCCGAGAAAGCGGCCCGCCCGCCGGAGTGCAGCGGGGAGAGAAGTTGGGTCAGAGCAGTTACTGCTTGCGTTCAGGGGGGCTCTGGCTGGGAGGGGGGAGGAGCTGTAATTGGGACAAAACAAAGTGCCGCAGCCCCCCCAAAGGGCAAGCGCCGGGGAGGGGGCTCTGTTGCAAAGGGGTCGCATCAGGGGAGCACGGGGCTGCAGCTGCTGCTCGCGCCACCCGTGCTCGGTGTCCCCCCCCGCCCCCCGGCAGCGCGGGGGCCCCGCTCTCCCCGGGGAGAGGAAACCCTGGAAGCGCCTCCTAGCGCTCGGGTCCCTGGCGGGCGCGAGCCCGGCGGCAGCATCCTCCGCCTCGGTGGCGCGAGCGCGTCCCAGGTTCAAGCTCGTGCAGCTGCCGCTGACTGGAGCTGGTCCGGGCAGAACAGGTTTCTGCCAGTTTGGGTGTGTGTGTGAGAGACCTAATCCCCGCCGGAAGCCGCGCGCTGCTTGCTGCAATGGGCCATGAGCATGGCTCCCGTTGCATGGCAGAAACACCTCCCCGAGGAAAGAGCCGAGCGGATGGGTCTCCCCCTGAGTCAGCAGTTTGCAGCCTGCACCCCTGAATCAGCCGGAGCTGGGTGGTGGTTTTGTTAACTGTGTGAGCAGGGAGGCTGGTGATGAACCAGGCTACTGCTGCTTCTCGTTGTTCTGCAACAGACCCGGCCGTGCCGAATTGTTATGCAATTTTCTCCGCTTCGCTTCCTGACTCCCAATTCCGGGCTGGGAAAAAGGAGAATTATGTTTTATTCGCCTGCCCTGGCCGAAACTAAAATCACTCGCCCTCTGGGCAAAAGGCTAAGGAGACTCTTGCGGGATGGGGCGGGTGAAATCTTACTGCGTGGACGTGCAGAGTGGGTGATTTTGCTAATGCTGACGCGCTTTTAACTGTGGAAGAACGGGAAAAGAAAGGGTTAACTTGGCACCCGTGCTGCGTGTAAGGGACTCGGTCTGTAGGAAGAGTCGCATTTTATTTAGCGTGTAGCCAAAACGGATTGACGAGTGGGAGATCTTTGTGGTGCGCTCAGTTCATCCTGCAACCTCCCGTTCAGCCGGCCACCCCCCACTTCACTGTCAAGCCCTGCACCGTTTCGGAGGGTCCATCTCTCATCCTATTTGTTTAGAGAAGGGCCCTTCCTCTCTGTGTGGAAAGGAGACAGAAGGGATAAGTGTGTAATGCAAAGGAAGCAGTGGGTCCCCCCTTACACACACTGTGATGCCTGCTTTGAAACAGCTGCATCCGACCTTTTCTTTCATTCCCAGATACAGTTGGCATCTGCAGTTTAGAAAGACATGCAAGACGGGATCCTATGGATAGTGTGTGTAACAGCACAAAACAGCAGCCCCAGCCTGCTATTAGGCAGCAGGACTGGAGGTTTCAGAGTAGCAGCTGTGTTAGTCTGTATCCGCAAAAAGAACAGGAGTACTTGTGGCTGGAGGAGGGAATCTGGTAAGCTGCTCTTTTAATAATAACACTTAGCACCTGCAAGTGCTGCAAATTCCAGGGACTATAAATTCATTAATTAATTATTTTTAACCACTATTTTGGGCTGCCGACCTGAGAAGGAGTCAGAATTTACCAATGTACATTGCCAAAGAGCCACAGTAATATGTCAGCAGCCCCCCACCAGCTCCCCACCTCCTCCCAGCGCCTCCTGCCTGCCCGCAGCCCCACCAATCAGTGCCACCCACTCCCTTCCCATGCCTCTGTCCTTCCGTGATCAGCTGTTACATAGTGCACAGGAGGCTCCAGTGAGGAGGGGGAAAGAGCGAGGGCATGGCAAGCTCAGGAGAAGGGGTGGAGTGAGGGGCAGGGCCTGGGGCAGAGCAGGGGGTTGAGCACTGAGCACTCCCCATCACACTGGAAAGTTAGCATCTCTAGCTCCAGCCCTGGAGTCAGTGTCTATGCAAGAAGCAGTATCTTAACCTGTGAAGAGCCGCGTGCGGATCCAGAGCCACAGGTTGGCCATCCCCGGACTATTTCCTTTCCTTTTTAGTGCCATAATAATAGCAGGTCTCATTTTGCAGCCTTAACAAGCAGACTAAAAGCCTGAGTGTGGATTTTACTTTTAATCATTATAAAAAACATAACTTTTTGTTAATTGTTTTAAAGCTTTCCCTTGGTTTTCATGTCAAAGAAAAATGATCTGGTCATAAAATAGGCAGGATCTGGTCATAAAATAGGTCATAAAATACTACCTTACAGATAGTATTGTTGTTGTTTATGTTGTTGTACCTCTTTGGAACCCTAGTCGTGGAGCAAGACCCTGTTGTGCCAGGTGCAAATGCAGAACAAACTGTCCCAAAGAGCTTAGCTGCTTTGAACTTTAAACAGGATGTGGACGCTGTTCGTCTCAGTCCAGTTACCCAAAGAACCATCCAACAAGTGCCCTGGTCATGAACTTAGATGATACCCTCAAAGCAGAGTCAAAAGATTGACTGGACCACTGAGGCTGAGGCACATTGCTGGGTATAATCCCCACCCTGCTACGGCCCAAACGTGGGATACAATGTGTGACAAAGACCCAGATGAGCGATGCAACAAAATTATCCATGTAAGAGACGTAAAATGCCTCATGGCTCCTTCTGTGAGCTGTAGCTCCCAAACTTTTTCATGCTGTGACCTCTTTTGGGCTCACATCAGATAACGTGACCTCGAGGGGTCTGAGAGGTGGTGATAGGGTTTGAAAATTAAAGGCTGGAAAAACAGGTTCTGCCCGTGGCGGAGCAGGGGGTTTGCAGAGCGAGCCCACCTCGTGCTCACCTGGCTGTGGTAGCTCCTGTCCCGCAGGGCTGGCTAGGCTTGGGTCCCCATTCTGGGCATTGCAGCCTGGTCCCTGGTGTGTGGGTTTGTGTCACAGCACCACGCAGGGTTGGCCTGGCCCCTCTAATGGAGGAATGGTTGAGCCAAATTTGAGTGAGTGACGTTGTGAGTCCGTGCACCATGAGCAAAGCCGTAACACCTGGAGCAGGGAGTTGAGCCCAGCCAGTCCTGCAAGACAGGAGCCTCTTCAACTGGCACATATTCTGGCTTTCTTACATTTTCTTTTCTTTCCTCTTTTTTTAACATCTCGCCAGGCCCTGGCACCCTTTTGTGGCCCTTTCTAGGAGTCGCAACACACAGTTTGGCAAAAGCTGCTGTAGAGTAAATAACTTGGTAGCCTCAGCTCCACGGTTCTTAATCCATAATTTTTCAGAATAAAGTGAGGGGAAACCAAATTTCTGTGGAATGAGGGTAACCTTGGGACTAAAAAGAGAAACTTTTCTCCAGACCAGGATCATTGGCAGGTATGTTGTTGAGCCATACGAGGAGGCATGCACTGATTCTACCGATGCTGGTTCTGCTTGTTCTGTGGCTAAACAGAATGCTTGAATCTTAGCAGCTGCCCAGTCTGGCATCTTGTGCCAGCATTCAGCTTTTGCTTTCTAAGTTGACTTGGTTGACGATGTGATGAACTTTCCTGACTCAAAAAGGTCCATTCTTTGGAGTCTCTCTCCAAAGAAGTCTGTGTTTCAGACTGTTATTTAGCCTCTGGAAAAAGAACCTTTTGGGCTTGAAAAATTAAATTAAAAGAGGCACATTTTATGTACCTTGTGTATCCATGTTGGTATTCAGTGCTTTGTTCTCTAAGTGAACATACTGTGTACTTGATAAAATCAGATTCTGGTTCTTCTCGTTTTTTAAATTTCAGCGTCCCTCTACACACACACATTGTTTGTGAACTTAAAGCGGGGCTCTTGTTCTGAATTCTTGAGCATTGCACCATTAATCATTGCTGTTTGTGTTTAAATTCAATGACTTTTGCCCACTTGTAACAGATTTAAATTTTTTATTAAAGCTAATGTTAAAAAAATTATATAAAACATAGGTTGAGAAAAGAGTGTCTGTACATCTCGTTCTAGTAGTTAGATTATCCACAAATACAAAGTTTGTTTTTAAAAGTCATATGATACATAGAATACATAATCAGCAATAACCCACATTTAGGTAAATAGATTTAACAATGCAGTTTAGGTATTAGAATCTGAATACTCGGGTACATCATTCATGAAAAGTGTACAAAGATTTGATTGTGGAAATCAAAATATATCAGAGAGTGGCGATTGTCCCTCAATAATTGAGAATTAGGTAGGTTGTCCCTTTAGGAAATACAATCCATGAGGAAAGTTGTCATGGGATAAAAGGGAAGGTCCTTTCATGGATTGAGAACTGATTAAAAGACAGGGAACAACAAAGGGTAGGAATAAATGGTAAATTCTCAGAATGGAGAGGGGTAACTAGTGGTGGTCCCCAGGGGTCAGTCCTCGGACAAATCCTATTCAACTTATTCCTAAATGATCTGTAGAAACGGGTAAACAGTGAGGTGGCAAAATTTCCAGATTATACTAAACTGCTCAAGATAGTTAAGACCAAAACAGACTGTGAAGAACTTCAGAAAGATCTCACAAATCTAAGTGATTGGGCAACAAAATGGCAAATGAAATTTAATGTGGATAAATGTAAAGTAATGCACATTGGAAAAAATAACCCCAATTTTACATACAATATGATGGGGGCTAATTTAGCTACAGCGAATCAGGAAAAAGATCTTGGAGTCATCGTGGATAGTTCACTGAAGATGTCCATGCAGTGTGCAGAGGCAGTCAAAAAACAAAACGGGATGTTAGGAAACATTAAAAAGGGGATAGAGAATAAGATAGAGAATATCTTATTGCCTTTATATAAATCCATGGTATGCCCACATCTTGAATACTGCGTACAGATGTGGTGTCCTCATCTCAAAAAAGATATAGTGGCACTAGAAAAGGTTCAGAGAAGGGCAACTAAAATGATTAGGGGTTTGGAACGGGTCCCATATGAGGAGAGATTAAAGAGGCTAGGACTTTTCAGCTTGAAGAAGAGGAGACTAAGAAGGATATGATAGAGGTATATAAAATCATGAGTGATATGGAGAAAGTAGATAAGGAAAAGTTATTTACTTATTCCCATAATACAAGAACTAGGGGTGACCAAATGAAATTAATAGGCAGCAGGTTTAAAACAAATAAAAGGAAGTTCTTCACACAGCGCACTGTCAACTTGTGGAACTCCTTACCTGAGGAGGTTGTGAAGGCTAGGACTATAACAGTGTTTAAACGAAAACTAGGTACATTAATGGAGGTTAAGTCCATTAATGGCTATTAGCCAGGATGGGTAAGGAATGGCGTCCCTAGCCTCTGTTTGTCAGAGGGTGGAAATAGATGGGAGGAGAGAGATCACTTGATCATTACCTGTTAGGTTCACTCCCTCTGGGGCACATGGCATTGGCCACTGTTGGTAGACAGGATACTGGGCTAGATGGACCTTTGGTCTGACCCAGTATGGCCATTCTTATGTTCTTAAAGTATTTTAGTGACTTTCCTGATTGCGCTTCTCACCAGCATGCCAGCTCATCTCTTCTGGAATTGCCAATGTCCAGTGATGTGTTCTATGTATATGTTCCTCAACCATCTGATGACGTCCGACACCATGAGTTGCCGCATCAGCTGAGCGTAGTGTTGACCGATTCTGCATTCTCTCAGCTCTCGCTCGTTACTGAGGTCCCATGAGCCCAAGGCTCTGACAATCAGTCTGTGTGTCTGAATCTGGTAACCCTTAGCTCTCAAGGTTTTGGCCAGAGAGGTGTATTTCTACATCTTTCGAGTTTGGGCATCGTGAAAGGCCAGGGTGACATCTACCATGATGATCATCTTCCGGTCCTCACTGGTGATGACAATGTCCAGTTGCAATTGGCTGTTGGTTCCGGAGATGGCGGAGTTTACGGCAACCTTCCCCAGGGGTGGTGGGATGGCTCTGGCCAGGTGATCTAGAATGGCGTTATGTTGCAGCTGCCAGGCTCTGGAATGGAGCTTGCAGCTAAGTAGGACGTGGGGTAGGAGTACTTCATTCAGACCAGAGTGGGGTATAAAACCGTATCTTGTTTGCTCTGCTGTACTTATGGACTGTGGAAACTTGCCAGATTGCCATGGTAATATAAATATAAAACTACAACACACAAATAACTCTGCCTAGTTCAAATGGGACTCAGAAGAACTTTAAGGAATCTGGTTTATAAACTTTCAAAAATTAGGAAATAAATCAAGATCTTCGTTCAGTTCTGAAGTCATTCTGCAGTGCTCATTGCATCTCATATGGCATGTATAATTTCTCAGTGGGTAAAGCCCTCCAGAGTCCCTGTCACTCAGATCAGAGGTAGTAAATGATCGCACACATACACAGAGATATATGTTATTGAGAAACAATCTGAGCTTTCTTTAACTTCAATTGGCAACTCATGGAACTCCCATTAACTTTCAGTTGGCAACTTTCATTGACTTCAAAGAGCATAGCCTCTGAAGACATCAGCATATGTCAAAACCTTTGGATGAAAAGGACCTTTCTGAAGAGTTCGTGGCCCTATCCTCCCACCCATTCACCCTGTGGGTTACGGTGCAAGTAGTTTTGAGGCAGTGGAAGAGATGTGTGGCTCCAGGTGAGAAAATAACATGCTAGTGTTCTTAGAATAAAGAACAAAAAGAAAGAATATAGGGCTACCACCTTTCCTTTGGGCAAAGCTTGAATGCAGCCCTGTCCTTGTCTGGCCTCTCGATTGATTGAACTCTTCCTTGCTCATCTATCTGTCCTTTTCCACACGTCTGCCTTCCTCCTCCTCCCCCCCATTTCTGCTCATTTCCTTTGCTCTCCTTGATACTTTCCCTCCCACTTTATTTTGCAGTGTTGTTCATGCAAACTGTCCACGCGTCGCAGGTTGTTGTATACTGTGTAGTTGTAGCTGCGTCGGTCCATCTCACCAACTGAAGGTCGTCCAGTAAAAGATTATTGGCTGACCCTCCTTGTCTCACACTTCACGGAGGGCAATAAGGGAAATCAAGGAGACATTGGCAAGGAAGATGTGCAGTTTTGGGTGAGGTCTGAGGATGAGGGAGAGAAGGAAGGCTGTACCAGATTGCAGCAGCTGCAGGGGGACAGGCTCTTGCACCAGTTGTGGTGAGAGACAGTGCACAATGTGATGAAGGAGAGAGAGGCAGGTGGTCTTTTGAGCAGGCTCAAGGAGCTTCTTGGGTAATTTTGAAAGCAGGTGCGAAAATAAAATTAATTGGATGCTGTCGTGGCCGGGGAAGCCATTGAGTTGTTTGGAGATGGGGGAGTTGTGGGAAGGTGGGCAACAGCGTTCAGCACTGGCGTCTGGCGAAAGGGCAGTTCATTTACAAGTGTGAGGTGTCTGGCTCTTAGCCATTCCTCCCCTGGTTCATCCCACCCAACCCAGCTCCTCCTCTCTACTCTGCATTCTCTCCTGGGGATCCTCTGGTTCCCCCTGTGGTGGGGAGCACTCCTACCACATCACCAGCTTAGCACCTTACTCCATGGCTTGCCCATGCGCTTCAGGCCAGGCAAAGGGCCTGGTCAGCACTAGGGTACCCATACAATGGCTTGGAAACCAGGGGACTCGGGCTAAGGTATACACTCTACTCCCCGATTTAAACTTTCTTTGGGGCTGCAGACCCACATTAGCTCGACATGCGCCCTGTGGTCTGAGATTTAGTAGTGGAGATGGTCAGTCACTGAGGCCTTTGGGACTGACTTCAGGGGGACTCACCAAGCAGGCTCAGAAAATCCTGCCTCTGTGCTTTAAACGGGCAGATTCTTCCATAGCTGGCTGATCAGGTGCACAGTTCAAAGGGGTCACGTTGTCGGGTTCTGGCTGACAGCTCAGTTCTCCAGGCCAGTCTGGAATTGTGGAGAGATCAGCTCACAGTGGCCCAAAACCTCATTCTCTCCAGAGCAGACTGGTGACATTTAATGGACACAGTTTTCTGTACAGGTAAATAAATAAATACCATATAGACATTTACTACTCTCCCCTCTGGCTAGGCCCAACCTGCTTGGATTTACTTTACGGTGGCCATTAATTAGTCACAGCACAGCACAACTTCTCTTCTGAGGAGGCGATACTCGAATTGACCTCACTATTAAAATATAGCTCCCCGGTGTTCAAGAACCATTTATTGCAGTGTGGACCTGGGCAAAGTGCTGCTTTATGGGCGGCATTTCTTTCTCCTAGTAGAAACTGAAGGATGCTGCATAAAGACATATTTATAATTTACACCTTTTTAAAGCCTTCTGATGCCTTGCCACTGAACTGTGCAGGGATGGGAAAGCTCAGCAGTGGCTTTAGGCTTCCGTACACTCAGTTTGTTATGGTGGCAACCGTACAGCGGCCGTCCCGTGCGCTTAAATGTGCAGTCTTCAGATATGCAACCTCAGGCAGGATCGTGTGCAAACATCCAAATCATACGGCAGTTAAAGAAGGAATTATGGTCAAACAATGCAGAGTGACGTATTTTTAGATAGTCAAGGAAAGCTCAAGCTAGGACAGCCAACCGCAGCCCCCAGAATTCAGTAACTGTCGTGGTTTCGTTTTGAAGAGAGTGGAGTTTCAGTCCTCAGGAAGCTCTGCAGTGGTTCTTAGGAGTCACTGTGGCAGAGGAATTTGCTGCTGGGTTGCAGCATTTTGAACTGGTGAGACACCCCTCCCTCTTGCCTCTGAACAATTGTTTTTTCAGCCGGGGGCTCTGATTCAACAAAGCACATAAGCGTGTGCTTGAGTACCCCACCTACTAAGCAAAGCACTGGAGCCCCTGCCTAAATGCCATTGAAGTCAATGGGAAAAGCACATGCTATATAGTACTTTGCTGAACATGGAGTTTGCATGACTCGTTGTTGGTCAGGGTGACTGGGCAGGGAAAACTTGGCATAACTTATCTGCCACGTGGGCACGTCTAGGTTTCTTTGTACTTTGTTCCACATCTCCCTTAATGGCCTTTGAGGGTTTATGTGCTCTGAAACGGGGAGCAAACCTCCCAGCTGGGGTGAAGAGACAACGTGCTAGCTCCGCTCAAGCTAGTGCACTAAAAAGAGCAGTGTGAACTTTGTGTCACGGACTGGCTGCCTGAAAACATACCCAGAGGGCCAGGCGGCTCTGAACTCGGGTGGCTAGCTCCCGCTGCCACCTGTCCCACAACAGCCACATGACTATTTTGAGCTCCCTTACTGCCTTTCTACCTACCCCAGCTTTGGGCATGTTCCCAGCTGCAGTGTAGACATACCCTGAGAGCCCAGAGGATCAAGCAATTTGATCAGACACTAATGCACAGACATAGCCTCAAATGACTTTTTCCTTTTCAATTAGAGAGAAGACAGTGTCCTTTGAAAATGGTTCGGATTGCTTGTGTTAGCCATGTTATACCCGCTTACCTCCCTACAATAAATCGAAACATCTGACAAAAGTTCAGGCTCGCTCTCGGATGGAGGTGCAATTAGTTTGGTCAGGCAAGGGTGTGGCATTGTATTATTGTGGTAGGTCACTCATGCTGGATGAGATTTATCAGGCAAAGCCATAAGCTCTTTTATTAGCAGGAAGTATGTTAGCAGCAGGGTTTGTTTTTCATAGATACAATTTTAAAAGATACCTTGCTTGGACAGTTTCAACTAGCAGTGCCGTCGCATGTTTTCCACCGTTATTGCACAGAAGGACACATTTTCACAGGCTGTTACTCTGAAATGCAGATTAGGCTCTTTCTCATGATGCTCAGCGTTACTTTGCTTGCTGACTTCACTGTGCTGTTAGAATGGGAAGGCTGGCGTGCATGTGGCTAGGCTGTAACGTGGATGGAGAGTTTCTGCAAACCATGCTTTGTGTGTCAAATCAGAATGTCAGTATGATTTCTGTTCTGGTGTTTTTAGTAGGGTTTTCTGAACGGCCTTGAACAAACTACATTTCTTGGTTCAGTCCTTTTACAATAGTATCAGTGTGATCTTCCTCTCTGATGAGTACAGGCACTGTTTCCAATAAGGACTCAAATATAGTTTAAGAATTGGTTATGGTAGAAGAGGCGATTTTTGAGTGTGACCAAGTTTCCCATGGACTTTTAAAAAAGTGGTTACAAAATCCTCAAGATATTTTTTAAAAAAAGGAATGTAGCAATTTTGAAGGGTGTTAGAACCTGCACTGGAGACCAGAGCCTTCTGTCCCTAGAACAGGTCTATCCACTGCAGCCTTGGTGTCAGCTTCCCCCAGCATTGACCTTCTAATGTGCCACCCTGCCCTGACCATGGGTGAAAGGGGAGTCAACAGGGGACAGGATTCTGCTGTCAGTTGCTTCAGTGTAAATCTAGAGTCCCTGTATTTAAGTTAGTGGAATACTCCACATTTACGCCAGTGTAAATGCGATCAGAATCTTGCCTAAGAAGGTCAGTTGTTTTTTTTGTGTAGTGGACACTTGCCCATTATTGGGAATTGGAAGAGGGACACCAGCTTATTTCATACAGACCCACAACCAGCCTGCACAGGCTAATAACCTTCAGCTGCTGCTGCTTTTAATCCCAATCTTCCAAACACTTAGGCCAGGTTTACCCTAGATACTTTTTCCAGTATAATAATGTCGATTAGGATGTGATTCTCTACAATGTTTATAAAATGGCAAAAAAACTCTAGTGTAGATACAGTAATACTGACAAAAAACGTCCTTTTGCTGGGATAGCTTGTTTTGTTTGGGGAATGGCATAAGCTATGTTGGCAAAAGATTTTTTCTGCTGGTATGAGCTGTGTCTCCACTAGGAGGGTTTGCTAGTGCAATATAGTACCAGCGTAGCTATACCAGCAAAGCCTTTCTAGTGTAGACATGTTTCTGGGGTCACGGGATTACATGAGAATGTCATCTTTCTTTTTTTTTAAATAAAAGCATGTCTCTAGCCCTTGTCACCTTTGTCACCTTTGTCCAGCTTGTCCTTGTCCATCCCTCACGAATGCAAGTCGATGCCACACCATTCTGTTTCATTGCGAGCATGTTCTTTCCATTTTTGGCCAAAGAGTTTTATCATGGGACCGGCCCAGCGCATTTTCAGTCTGCCCAGCTGTCGCTTGTGGTCTCTGGGGATCCAGTCACTGATGCAGGTTGTCTGCTTATTGTCTTGCTTGCGGACTACATGACCTGCCTATCTCTGCTTTGCATCATACATTGCCTGCACTACTTCGGTCACCTCTGTATGCCTTCTGATCTCATTCGGTATCTGATCACGGAGCGTTGGTATGGGGATGAATGGGGTTCAACTGCGAAGTACAGCTGGTAGTAGGGAGGCCGACTGTACCTGTATTACTCTGGGGCAGCCCGGCCAAAGTGGAGGGGTACAGGGCATAAGGGCTGGCACCCCAAATGTACTGCAGCAAAATTCTCCTGCCAAACAAGCCACGTAAAAGCAGAATAAACCGAGCACAGACTCATGCGTCGGCCTGACCATCACTCACAACCCAGGGCAGCACAGGATGAAAAACAGAAAATGGCTAAAAGAATAGTCCAGCTATTTGTTGCAAGTCACAACGCAAGCCTAGCCCTCATGCTTGTGGGAAAAGCTTGAAAAAGTGATCCCTAAAAGCTCAAAATCCAGAAATCAAATAACAAGAACCCCCTCGCCCCATTTATTCATTTTTAAAATGTTGTGATTTCAAAGCCCGTCTCAAGATTCTGGAACACTTGGTGTTGGCAGATTTGCACTTGAAGATTATGCCATGGGGAACTGTTCACAGTAGCAAATGCGACACCTAATAGTGTTTGCTGGATCAATCCCTCAGGCTGGATTGGAACCAGAGTCATTTTATGAAAAGATTATAAGAATTGGTTTATTTTATTCTGGGAATATTTTTTTTCAATGGAAGTTGGCAGACTTTATGGGATGTTTCTCTGTGTACACAAGGCAAGTTTAAAAAGCTCTGCAGCATACGGCAGTCTACAGCAGCTTTCACCTGAGAAAAGAGAGTATCCTGTCCCTACTTATTTCAGATGCTTCCCTTTTCATTAGGAGAAAAAAACAAACTAACTAAAACAACCAACTCAGCCCAGAGGCTGATAATAGGAAAACCAGTAAAATCTGTCAGGGAACTTTCATCAATGGAGAAACTTTCATCAACGGAAAAACTTTCATCAACGGAGCCGTGCAGGAAACAGTTTGGGCTCATTCGTTCAAAACCTTCTTTCTGAAGGAATTCTGCCTCCATTAGTCTGTTTCACTACAATGGGAATTCTGTCCAGAAGTGAAGGAAATTTAGTACCAATCTAATCTAGCTCTCTGTCTGATAGAGGTTCTTTTTGGTAGTGTAATACACCAGGGAATGACTGTGGTTTTGTGGTTAATGCACGCAAATGGAAGTCAGGACTCCTGAGGTCTATTCTTTGCTCAGGCAGTGGCTCATGTGTGATCCTGGACAAATCACTTAGACTGTCTGTGCAGCTGGAGGGCTGTTCTGTACCTCACACACTTCATTAATGAATGTCTGTAAAGAGCTTTGAGAGCCTCAGATGAAAGGTGTTAAGTAACTTCACAAGGTTATATTTATTATGATGATTTTTTATTATAAGTTAGAAGACTAAAGAAAGATGCTGATCTGAACTGGAGCCCTAAGACTTTTTAAACTTCATAATGAATTTGACTGGGAAATTATGACTTATTTCCCACTGCCAGCTGCTGAAATCTTGACCTACACATGGTGTTTGTTGTGTTTTCTCTCTCTTTACCCTGCATCTCATGGCCTGTTTGGTTTTTATTATTCATTTATTTACTCTTCCTTTGAGTTTATCTAGATCATTCTTAATTTTGTTGCCCTCCTCAATTGTGTTGACTGAGTCAAGTTTTGTATCATCAGCTGCACATTCTTTTCTCAAGGGCATTGATACACAACTGGAAACATCTGTCATAATACTGGCCCTAGCTGGACTCAGCTAGCTTGCTCTGTCCACTTCAAGCCGCTCATACTCAGTGCTCTCTGTATTTGATATTAAAGCCAGTTCTTTGCCCAATCAAATGTCTCATCCTCTGATATCATTCTTGTTGTCCTTGCAGATTAGTCCTTGTGCTGATGGTTTTGTATAAATAGCCTGAAGGCTTGTAAATTATACCAGCTTCCTGCCACCTCATTTCTTGTTACTGTGTCATGAAATTCACACTGATTTCTTAGGCATCAGCTCATTTTTTGTAAATCTTGGCTGATTAGTTTAGTTAAATCGTAACTTTCAACATGTTCCCCAACTAGAACTCTAGGCAGTTTCTCTAGACAGCGCTACAGGCATTTGGTCCCTTAGTTCTGCCTTACATGCCTTCCTATAGCCACTTTGGACCAAATCTGCCCCCAGCTACCACCTTGATTTCCGTGACGATCTGTCAGCACACAGCCACTACATCAGCTTCTCTCTAGCTTCTCCTGCCCTGCTGTGTGTTTGTGAGCCCAGCACTGCTCTCTGTACGCTAGATTCTGACACCCTTGCTCATGTAGAGAACTCCTTGAGTGATCCCACTGACATCAACAGGACTGCTCATGGGATAAGCTGCTATTCCAGATGAGGAAGCCTGTGATGTTCTGGCTCAGTGTGAGGAGTGGGCCTATTCAGTGTAAATAAGGTTTAATTTTTAAAACTGAGTTTTACTAACTGACCTTAGCCCTTGTAAATTATTAAAAATTGTGGAAAGTCTGCATTTAAATCCTATCTGCCTGTTTGCTGTCTGCAATGCGGATTAGTAACACCCTATGACATAAGAACAGAAGAATCACTATACTGGGTCAGTCCAATGGCCCATCTATCCCAGAATCCTGTCTTACAGCAGTGACCAGTACCAGATCTTCAGAGGGAATGAACAGAACAGGGCAATTAACAAGTGATCTATCCCCTGTCTTCCAATCCCAGCTACTAGCAGTCAGATGTTTAGAAATACCCAGAGAATGGGGTTGACCATCTTGGCTAATAGCCATTGATGGACCTGTCCTGCAGGGACTTATCTAATTCTTTTCTGAACTCATGACCTCATGCTCAAAGATCAACTCTGAGATCACATTGCAAATCTAGGCAAAATTACTTCTCCAGTGATCTTCAATTCTTAATTGCATAAGAAGAAGTCAGGCTTGATTGTTTATACAATCAGAGTCTGTAGGTTTGATATGTGGTGATTAGGGAAAATGGGCACTGCATTTGTTTCCAGGCATTGGAGTAGTTATCAGTTGAGTTACAGCAACCTTTAATTTGACAGCAAAATTGCAACTGCTGTGTTTGAAAAGCAAAGGAAATGCCTCTGCAATAGAAAAACAATTCTTACGCTCACTAGGATTAAGGTCTAAAAGCGTAACTGTTTCCAGTGCTAATTGTCTCTTGTTTTTCTTGCACAGGAACATTTGCTATAATGTAAAGGCGTCCCCCTTATGGAATTCAAAGAACAGTTCGACATCATTTAACTTCAATTTTTGTCTAATCTTTTGAAGAATGGGCATCATCACCTTACAAAGCCAAATAGAGAATTCTCCTGTAAACACCAGTAATCTAAATTGTATGCTTCCTGGGACTAAGTAATTTATAAAATTGGATGCCGTATGGACAGTTTGTAATCAGGATAAAGAAGCTTGGGAAAGAAACAAGTAAACCATATATTAATAAGATGTTATTTTAATTGCATATTTAGCAAAAACCCACAATTATTAAATGACAATATGATTATTGTGACTTCCTACAGGATCTCTCTTAGCATGTCAGCTGTTTGCAAATGGAAAAGAGAGAGGAAGATTATGGTTCAGTCAATCTCCAAATGATTAAAAGTCAATACCACAGTTTTGTAACTCGTCTCTTCAGCACCATCCAAAGATGTGAAATTTGCTTCTCTGCAGAATCCCAGGGCTGCTTTGGGTGGCAATAAACAGTTGACTCACGTCTGAGGAAAGCACGATAATGGACGTTCTTAAAGGAGCATGCGGCAGGAATAGGCCACCACCACTGACTCACTCACACTAAAGGTCTCCAGGAGGCGTTCGCCTTACACCATGGAGATTCTGTTCCTGAAAATGCTTCTGCTGCTGGCTGGCTGTTTAGTTGGGCTCTTCTGTCACCTCTCAGATCTTTGTGTGGGTGAGAAGAGAACAGTTCAGAACAAGCCGAATTTCATAGTCATTTTGGCAGATGATGTTGGATGGGGGGATCTTGGGGCCAACTGGGCAGAAACCAAGGACACTCCTAACTTGGATCAGATGGCTGCAGAAGGAATGAGGTGAGCCTCAAAGAGGCGTCTGTCTGTTTCTGAGTCTTCCGTTTACCTGTTGTATGATACCAAATAGCAGGTGGGCAACAGAAAAATGGACAGAGTTTCTCACTAGTTCTTAACAACAACAGTAAGTGCCAGGATATCCTGTCTGAGATCCATATGAGAACCATGTTGTGGACTACTGTGGTCAAATTCATCCCTATGCTGAGACACTCCCTCCCCTCACCCCCATTGAGGCATGTGCATTACTTACATCACATATGCCCTCAAAATAGCAAGAGCAGGGATCTAATGCCACCAGTGGGGTGTGGCTGGGCAGGACACTGTGGGGGCCCTGCCTGCTACAGTGGCCTGTACGATGAAGGTCCAAAAGATACTGCACCTGACTCAGAATTAGGCAGATTTCCCATGGGAAGGTGGTTAAAGTCCAGGAAGCTGAATCAGGAATTCTGGCTCTATTCCTAGCTCTGGTTGACCTTGGGCAGTATCTTTGCCCAGCCTGTGCCTCAGTTTCTCTCTCAGCAAAATTGGGATAATAATGCTCCCTTACCTCACACAGGGGTTGCAAGGTTGAGCTTTAAGGCTGGCATTTTCAAAGGGGCCTTGGTGGGTTTGGAGATGGGAACCTAGCTTCCATAGCCTCATTGACAGTTCCGGCTTTAGTGTCTGTTAAACCACTGAGATCTCCAAGAGAAGGGGTGATACAAGTGCACAGTGTCCTTCTTATTTATGGCATTGGTCTGCAGGCAGCAGCAAGCCAAAAGGTGCAGGTGGTGACCCAAGAAAGAGTTCCTGAGTAAGCATTAGGACTGCCTTGGAAAACTTGCCCAGATGCACAGGAGATCAGTGAACATAGCATCACTGCTTCGAACTTTGGTTGTTTGCAACATATTTGTTCTTCATGCTGACTGTGGCACAGAACCTGGGTTCTGACAGCCTAGGAATAGCTGATAGACAAATATTTGCATGAACTAATTGCTTAGCAGTAAAGACTTTTCTTCATCTCAGCAAATATTTAGAGGCAGGTCGTGGTTCAAGTGAACGAGTCTTGTCTTTAAGGACATTGATAAATACAAGTTATGGTAATCGCGGAGGAAATCATACCATGTCTTTTTGTGTAGAACTCAGAGAGAAATCTCAGCTGGAAAATGATTTTAATATTCCTTTTTATCAGGATATACAATGCATTGTATCAATAACCCTGAGCATCAACGTAGAGCTTTACATTTTAAAAGCTGTTCCTAAACGTTAACTATTTAATATGTGGCCAGGATTAGGTTACAAGAATGTGCAATTTATTCTTTTGCCAGTTCATTAACTCCTGTTTTAGAAAGGTTATTGTAGTGGTGTTGCGGTCGTCCCTTTTCCTGTGGGTCAGATGGAGGCCACACTGCCTCACTAGTCATTGGAATCATGGCCCTTCCAGCCTTCGTAACAGGGCAGGACCCCAGATAGTCAATAGGGATTAGGGCCTCAGGCAGGGCTGGGCTAATGAGTAGTCTGTAGGTTCAGGCCTGACTCAGGCAGCACAATAAAGCAGTTTATGAGCTCTAACCCTTAGGCAAGCGAGACTAGCAAGCACTCTGTGGATGGGGAGTCTGCCACCCCAGGGGTAGCGGGGCAGAAGCCTGCCCAACTACATTGCATCCCAGCCCAGGGCCCTAACAGTGGTGGGGTGTCCCACCACTGGGTCAGTGGGGATCCTCCCACAACACGCTGACTGGCTGTTAAGCCACAACACCACCAAACTGAAGTCTGGTTTCCCTGGGCTACTTCCTAGCAGAGTTCCAGATTGGGTCTGTGGTCTCAGGATCCTCTTCTTCATCGGGGTACTCAGCTGCCAGCAGACCCATCAGCTCCTCCCCGGCTTCAGTCATCTCCGGGGCCAGGGTGCCGCCTGGCTTGGCCGCAGGGTCAGCGGGCTGCAGCCAGCAAGGCACGTTTGTCTCCTTCTCTGGCTCGGCTCCAGCGGAGCTAGAGGCACCGCCTTTTGTACCTCCAGCCCCGCCTCTCAACTTTCGGTGAGAGGGTCAAGCCTGGCCTGACTCCGCCTACCTGGGCAGAGAGAGTGGTTCCTCCTCCTCTGGCTCGACGAGTGGCCACACCACTTCGCTACCATTATAAAACTGCATATTTCAACGTTTAAATCACCCACTCTCACTATTTAGGGATTAGGGTGAGACCTGCATGGGGGCATTTCACATCTTCCTATTGTAGGGTCCTTGTGCCCTCCTCTGGAACACCTGGTTCTGCGCCTGGTCGGGACAGGATTCCGAGCTCTGTGGACAATGGATCTGCTCCAGTCTGGCAATTCCAGTCTAGCTCCTATATGTGATAGAAAAAACCTTCTAGATCAGGCACTGTAGTTCACCTCCCTTCTCCCCAGCACTGCTAGATTGTTCCCTGGGATATATTTTCTAGTGCTTTGTCCTTTTGAGGTTCTTACCTAGGATTTCAGTCCCGCTGGCTATTTAGCAATTGGTGCATGGAACTGTGTGGAACTGGGGCTGCTCAGAGAATGATTTCCTAGAATTAGATGGAGAAACCTGACCGATGGAGCCAGTGTGTGGTTACACAGAAGTGGGACAACAGCCTCAGGTCAAGGCAGGCTGAGGAGAAGTGCTGGCTGCATGAGAAAGGCCTCAGAAAACTGTATCAAGTCCTTGGTTCAGGGGGAAGTTGGTTCTAGAGATGGGGAATCAACAACAGAATTTAAGGAAATGACCCAGCTGTGTATTCCAGACAAGACAAGCCTCTCCCACTGCTGTCGAGGATGTGAGGAGAATGGTCTGACTGGGAAGATACAAAGTAGGGAAGTGGTGAGCCTGGTATTTAAGGACTGAAATGCCCAGGGCCACCGTGAAAAATGCATCTGCACTTGTTCATCTGATTGCTTGTGCCTTGCTAGGAACCCCCTTCCTTCCACTTGGGAGAGAGCTGTGCCCACATCACCGCCAGGCTGGGTCACAGCACTTTCCTGTCTTTGAATGGAGAACCAAGAGAGAGGCTCCAGCTGGTATACAATGCAGCTGCCCACTTCCTCTAGTGTATAAGTCGTGGTGAGCTCATCAAGTCCACTTCTGCTACCCAGTCCAGGCATTGGTGGTCCTCTTCAAACCAGTTAATGGAGCAGCGCCCCACTGCATTAGTGAGCGCAGCTCCATCGATGAACTGCCAAGACTGTTGCCCTCCTTTGGGACAATGCAGATCATGAAGCTCATGAAAGCCAGTGACAAATCCGTCTCATTTGAAGGTCTCTGGTTGTGGATGAATCTGGAGTCGGGCGGGCTTTAGAGAATTCTGTAGAACCTTCCCACTTGATGAAGTGTCTCCACCATAGAATCACAATGATGTTCCCAGCATCAACCGCTCCCTGTTCTTGCTCCCTCTCCCAAACACACTCTACTCCCAGCAGAGTTTACTGTGCCCGAAGAGGGAGAAGAGCAAGAGACACCATGACATCCACTCAAGGCTTCACTGTTCCCAATTTCCTTTATGCAGAAGATGCTCAAATGCTAAGGGAATGGGTGGCAATTTGAAACCCATATAGCTTCATGGTAGTTTGAAGAACTCAGCTATCTTCAGGCAGCTCAGCATCTCATTGGCCGCTAACATGTACAATATGGTCATTTGGACTTTGTGGCAGGTGAATGGCAATCCCATGCATGTTTGTTTGCAGCCCTGGGCTCCTCGAACAAAGCCCAGCATGTGGGAGCATGTCAATTTTTGTCAGCTAGCGGGGGTCATTTTTGCAGCTTTTTGTCATACGTTCTAATCACAATTCCTAAGGTACATTCTGCCTCTTTCTCTTCTAGATTTGTGGATTTTCACTCTGCTGCATCCACTTGCTCCCCATCCCGTGCCTCCCTGCTCACAGGAAGGCTTGGCATTCGCAATGGAGTGACCCACAACTTTGCTGTCACATCAATGGGTGGCCTGCCCTTCAATGAGACTACGTTAGCTGAAGTTCTGAAGGAAGCAGGATACATCACTGCGGTAATAGGTAATGAATGCATTGTGGAAGGCTCTTACTGTTCTGTTTTGCAGTTTATTATATAGACAGTGGTAGACGGGGCTCGGGGCATAGGTGCTGGAGGTAGCAGTCCCTGGCTTGAAGTGGTTTCCATTATATACAGTTTGGTTCAATGGCTCTCAGTACCCCCCTCTATAAAGATTGTTCCAACACCCCTGCTCAAGAGACACAGGATGGACCATGGAGCTAATTCATTGGCTTAGATCCAACCCACGCAGGGAATGGCTACAAGTGATTATTACTACTTAGGTTGTACACTCTTGGGGGTGGGGACTGTGTCTGTCTCTGTGGTCTGTGCAGCACCTTGCACACCTGACCTTGCTTGGGGCTTTGGAGTGCTACTGTAATAGAAGCGTTAAATAACGGTGGAGGCTGTTCAGTGGAGGGAACTTGAGCATCACGTGTATGTCGTGAGAAATATCATCTCATTTGGCATGAAATGACTAGCTCCCTTGCTGGCAGTCACAGCGGCTAAGACAAACCTTGAAATATGCCATGAAGACTGACTCTTCATTCACCACTAGGATTGGTCCCTTCTGGTTTAGCATTGAGGCACATTAGCAGAACGGTCCAGGGGCAGGTTTCAAGCTGCCTCTGGACCATTCAGCCAATATATATTCTCCAGTGTACTTTCTGCCTATATTATCTATCTATCTATCGATCTTTATTTCTTCAATATTGTGAAAATATATACAGGCGCCCATCCTCCACTTGGGATTCTTTTCCCTACATTGAAACCAGTGCATTCATTAAAGAAGAACTTAAAGGATGTTTTTTTTCTGACTTTTCACTTTTTCTCCCTCTCTTTTTGCAGTTCTATGATATTTTTTTAAAATTGCCTTTTTAAATGTGGGTGGTTACATCATGATGTGAAGTAAACTTTTGGCTGCCTCCAAAATTTAAATGTGTAAATTGGTTAACTTTCGAAGAATGTTTTTTCCTACATATAGTAACTTTTAATCAAAATATTAACACGCAGAATGGTTCTGTGCCCACAGACCCCAATATTCCTTGATATAATACCCTGTGCTAGCATGAAAAGCTATGTTATGTGTTGTGTCAATAGTTCATGAGTTTTGAACTCCATACTGCAAGTATATGGAGCGGTGTACCAACTTCCAAGGGAGTCATTTTAGTGTATCAGATCAGTCATCTGTGGATAATGAGTAAAACATATACTTTCATTCAGAGCCATTAAAATGCAATGAAAGAAAGTCACAAAAACCAGGAAATTCAGTTAGTTAAATGCAGATCTTGCCATTTCTTTACATTGACTTACATGCAAAATCATTCTGTGACTTCAAAGGTTGTTTTGCATGCAAAATTATGGCAAGATATTGTTCTGAATAGCTAAAGCTTCATAATTAAACAGTTGGTCATCACGCTGGGCCAAATTTTGGCAGGGACTGAGAATATAGTGCTTGATCTTTGAAAACACATATGTGGCAGTGCAGAGGAGGAAGCCAAGAATGGATCATTCCGAAACTCTTAGAATGTCTTGTCTTTGAAAACAATGTCTGGCAGAACCGTGGTAAGGGTTTAAGGATGAGCGAGACTTGAGAAAATGTAACAATTGTTTTATGAAATTCCTCTGAGGTCTAACACCCTTGTGGAATGGATCCCTTGGCAAAATGGCATGCTTTAAAGAGGACCTGCAAAGACAGCGACTCTTGTTGCTGGATTAAAACGTCAGGCCCTGGACACTATATGTAATTACTAGTACCTACAAAGTTTTCCTTCTGAAAAGACTTCCTATTGCTTCCATGCAGGTAAATGGCACCTCGGGCACAGCGGCCTCTATCATCCCAACTTTCGTGGTAAGATTTTGTTATAAAACCCAGCAAGTGTTTTGTTTCCTACCATCCCTTTCTCTTTTTAAACCCATTCTCCTCCTCCTCCTTCCTGGTAATTGCCCTCAGAGTGGGAGGAGTGAGCCAGCAGCAGGCTCTTCTGTCAGTTCCCCGTAGGTCATTAGTCTGCAGAGATACTGCAGGGGCCACTGGCCACACACTGCTCTGTCTCTTGCCAGAGAAGTTCTGCTGCACAGGAGACTCTGCAACCCCTGCCCACTCCCACAGCGGTAGGAGGGGTTTGTGGGATGGCCAGTGACTTGAATTCCCTGTGGAAGGAGTAATTCTAGTTATTGGGTGGCGATGCCTGTTGCCCAGCTCCCATGGGCTTGCAGAGTGAGGGCGCAGTCTATGAGGTGTGAATTCCTTTTGGTAGCCGAGGTGAAGTAGAGGATATTTGTGCTCTGGATCTCCCTGTGTTTAAGGTCACAGCCAGGGCTGCCCTCACAGGGGTTGGTGGAGTTATCTCTGAGGTGGAGTTGATACCCAAAAAGTCTGTCTTCGCTTGCAGGAAAGTCCAGCACTGCTGTCAATTTGTTCTTAGAATAGAGTCCCTCTTATTGTTTTATTTACTCGGTCCTGCCTTCCATTAACTCAATATTAGAGCCCTGTGAAGAGAGGACCATGTTGAGAAAAAACCACAGGAAAGTACAAACGATGAAGTCTCAATGGATTCTCATCCTGCTGTAACATGAACTAGATTCCCGAACCTTTACTCAGACCCCCATGGAGCCCCATGGGCGTGAGCATTCACCTGCATGGTTCTGCTTCCAGGACAGGGGTTGAAGCAGCTGTTTTGCCTAGAACTGACCCCGTTCCCGTTCTTGAGTTTGTAAACTCAGCAGCAGCAACTGTGTAAACAGTGTATGAAAGGTGAACGGCCACAGTAGGCTTACGCACTTGTTTGGATCCCAGGTTTTGACTATTACTTCGGGATCCCCTACAGTCACGACATGGGTTGCACTGACACCCCAGGCTACAACCTCCCTCCCTGTCCGGCGTGCCCCCAATGCTCTGGAGCCACAAGGTACAGCTTCTCCGGTGCGGTGGGGTGGAGTGGAGTCTGGGCTTTGATGGGAGCGGGGATGATAAAAGGCATCTCCGTCTTGCTAAATGTCAGAGCTGAATGGAAAATGTTTTCCCCTTGGATCCCAGGAACAGAGAAATTGGCAGGGGTTGTAAAGATGAAGGGTTTGGAATGTTCACTGAGGTCTCCTCTCCCCTTGCTCTGCCCCAGCGGGACTATCCCCTCTCACCCTGCAGTGCGTATAAAACACAGCAGGTTTGCGGGGCCAGGCTGGTCCTCTGGATCCCCTTCACTCTCCTCCCTGGCATCACAGCACTGCTCCCTCAGGCCAAGGAAACCCTGAGGAACCCCTCACTGCTCCTTCATGCACTAGCCCAAGGTAGTAACCAGAGAGTAAGATGAGGGGCCCTGGCCCTGGCCAGCTCCTGCTGAAGTCAGAGACCAACGGGGTCTATGGGCGGGAAGTGGTTAAGACACTTGTCTGTGACACAGGTGATCTGGGCGCAGTTCCTGGCTTTGCCACAGACACCCCCCTGATCTTGGATAAGTCTCTCAGTTTGTCTATGCCTCAGTTCCCATCTGTTGAAACTATAAACTCTCCAGGGACTGTCCTTACTGAGTGTCCATCCAGCAAGGGGCCCTGAGCTAGGCTGGAGCCCCCCAGTGGTAACAAAAATGTGTTCGCTCTCCCACAGTGGGAGGGGATCGTGAGGGGCTGAGCTCAGATCCCCTGTAGGGCTGTCTATGGCACATGTGCAGCCAAACCCGAGAGTGAAGAGGCTTGATTTCTGAGGCAAGGGGAATAACTGAGACTGGGTCACATTGTGAACAGACCCCAGTGACATCAGGGCACAAGCAGGCCTGCTTCCTTCATTCAGAAAGCCTCCCTTGTTACTAACAGGGTCTCTTGGTTTCTCTCCAGCAGCCATGGGAGAGATTGTTACACCAAGGTGGCTCTTCCTCTCTTTGAAAACATCACCATCATCCAACAACCTGTGAACCTCACTGGGTTGGCTGCAGAGTACACAGAAAAAGCAACTCAGTTCATCCAGCATGCAAGGTAAGACTGCCCCCTCCTCCCTCCGAGACACCACTTTGCAGCTCTCTCTGCAGAGCTTGGGGCAGTGTCCAAATATTGGTGGCCTCCTGCCCCAGCAGTACCCCCACACTCTGGGTCTCCCCTCCCAGGGGAACCCCCAACTCTCTAAACCCACCTTGCCTCAGTGGCAATTGCCAATCATCATCTAGCGCCCCCGCTCACTGGGGCAGGCTGCACTTTGTCATGGTCACTCATCATTAGCAAGGAGGTTGGACTAGCTCCCCCTACCTATCTCTGGGCTGATGCCTCTGTAACCTCAGTACCTGTTTTGGCCCTTAGCAAGGCCTGTAGCCTGGGGATTTGCCAAGCTAGAGCTCTCCAACCCCTCTTGCCTTTTCCCAGCCCTGCCCTACTCTCAGACCATCAGCCCTTCCCATTCCAGGGCTAGAGTGAGACTCTTCCAGCTTCTGGCTCACAGCCCTCTTATCAGGGCCAGCTGGGCCTAACTGAGCTGGCCACAGCTGTGGCTGCTATTCCAATCAGCTTAGCCTTTTACAGCTGCAGCCCTCTCCAGGGCTGCTTTTAACCCTTGTTTTCCAGGAGTGGGGCAGCTTCCCCACTACAAGCCCATTATTAATGCTGTCTTCAGAGCAGGGTTTGAACAGAGTTCAGTAAATGAGCCATATGGAGCAATGAGGATAAAATAAAATATTGAATAACTGCTCACTCCAGGAGCACTGTCCATCCTGTGCACTGACTGAATCAGGGGTCTGGTGGAAAAAATAGTATGTGACCATGTAATTAAAGCCTGTAGCATTATGCCTATGCACAAGGGTCTTGAATTAAGGTTGCCCAGGCAATCTAAATTCTGGCATTTCCTAACTTTAGAGCAGGGGTCGGCAGCCTCTGGCACATGGCTCGCTAGGCTAACCACCCTGGCGGGCCGGGCCAGTTTGTCTACCTGCTGCGTCAGCAGGTTCGGCGGACTGCGGCTCCCTTGGGGCGGCGGGAAGCAGTGTGGGCCGAGGGATGTGCTGACCGCAGCTTCCTGCCACCCCCATTGGCCTGGGATGGTGAACCGTGGCTAGTGGGACCCGCGATTGGCTGAACCTGCCGATGCGGCAGGTAAACAAACTGGCCCGGCCCGCCAGGGTGCTTACCCTGGCGAGCCGCATGCCAGAGGTTGCCGACCCCTGCTTTAGAGTCTTTGACTTTGCAAGTGTAATATTCTTTTAATAGAGTTGTTGTTACTCCTGGGGGAATTCTACGCCAAAAAAAATAAATTATGGCACAATATTTTAAAATTCTACAAAATTCTGCAAATTTTATTTGTCAGTAAATAACTGTGGGTCCAGCATGGCAGTGGGGAGCACAGGCCACTGGCTGCATTGAGGTGGGAAATCACTCTGAAGACCCCACTTCCCTCGGTACAGGGACTCGGCAGTGAGGCTGCGCCTGACCCTGACACAGTGCAAGGGCTGGGGCTGCCCCAGAAAGACCCTGGGGCCCTGCCCCTCTGCACCAGGCACACCAGGTGTAGGTGGCCAGGCTCAGCCCAGCAGGATCCAAGTGTGGAGGGGCTTAGTGTGGGGGGAATCCATGTGCGGGGCGAGAGGTTTCTGTCCGGGGCAGTCTGGATGAAGGCGGCTCAGTGGATGCACTGGGGCTTGTTGGGGGGTTCTGGGTGCAGGGGCAGTGGGACTGTGCAGGGGATCCAGGTGAAGATGGTTGGGACTCAGCAGAGGGAGGTCTGGAGAGATGGAACTCGGTGGGGGGGGATTTGGCTGTGGGGTCTCAATGGGGGGTCCAGGTGCTGGGAGAGTGTGTCTAGATGGAGTGAGGGTCCAGGTGCAGCTGGTTGGGGATCAGTGGGATGGGGATGGGAGTGGAGAGCTTGGTGGGAGGGTCCAGGTGTAGGGGGTTAGGGCTTGTCAGAGTGCGGGTTTGAGGGGCCTGCTTAAGCGGGGAGCCCCAGCTGCTGCTGAGAGGATGCCACATGCTGGGCCCCTGCTTCCCCCATTCCCCTCCCCCTGCCCTATTCCACCCTCTGGCATTTCTGAAAGCTGAATTTGGCATAGCCGTGGGAACTGAGTTTGCATTTCTGTTGCTGATGCCAGAATAGTTGATGGTACCATCTCACTGTCCCAGAGTTAACAGGAGCGTAGTAATGAGAGTTTTGCAGGACTGGAGTCTTAGGCCCAGATCCCCAGAGGTATTTAGGATCCTAACTCTTATTGAAATATGGGAATTAGCCACCAATGTACCTATGTGAAACTGAACCTTAGTGTGTCATCAGAGTGGGCGGACCTCCCTCTGAATATGTATAGGGAGTGAATCTGTGAAGTAGAAAGTTTCTGTGAAGTCACTTTTCAAAACACTCTTTAAGGGGGAAAAGGCTGCTAGCCACAAAACAATGCTCTGCAAAGCTCGTAGTAAAAGTGCTGCTGTCTTCAGTGCATCTCCTGTGCAGGGGTCATGTGTGCTTACAGGTAAGATTTTTTGGAAAGGTCCAGTCTTTTAATCTGTATTTATGTAACAGACATATTGAGGGCCAGGCTGCATTCTGAGAGCAAGAGGGGGTTTAGCCCCACATGCTATGAAATCAGCGTTAACTGGGGAAGCACAGGAAAGGGAGGGTTGTTACTGGACCAAATACTGCAGCTCTTAAGGCCCGATTCTGTTCCCCTCCCAAAATTCCCATTGGTGTCAGTCAGAGTGAGGTTCTCCTCAATTCCCACAGTTGCAAAGCTCCCAGTGAGTCCTGTGGGGGTTCAGGGAGCCATAGAAATTAGAGGTGGAACAGGCCTTTGTAGAGTCCATCTTGCAGGGGCTAGCCCAGGGCTTTGCCCAGGCCGGCTGTGAGAGCCTGTGTCGGCAGTTACCAATGTCTCCGTTCCCCTTGGGTCTCCCCAAAGAGCTGAGGACACCTCACAGGATCAAGCCCTGAAAGACTCCTGCGAGGGTGCCTCCATTGCTCCACTTAGGAGCCCAGTCCAGTCTCTTAGCTCTCCTCACCAGAACATGGCTTAGCAACAGTCAGCATAGGTCTCCCTTTTTTCACCCCACCCCTCTGCCCTCACCACCTCTCCGGGAAGTCCCACAGCCCAGTGGAGACCCTGAGCCAGGGTCACCTATATGCTCTGGCTGCTTTGGGCTACTCCAGTGATGCAAAGAAGCCTCATTTAACCAGCCGGAAGAGATGGGTTTACAGGTACTTTGAGGCCCTGGAAAGGAGTTCACAGGTGAAGGTGGCCCTGTTTAAGGTGCTCTCCAGAGGAAGAGAGCTGCACATTTGTCCTAGTTAATGGAACCCCATTCTGAGCCCCAGCAAAGGATGAGAGATATGTAACAGGGGAGACGGCTGCAGGCACACTGCAGGGAGAAGGAAACTACCAGCAGGAGTTAACCAGACACAGCTGCCCTGCTTTCCCTGTGAGAGAAGAGCAGGCATCTCCTGCACTGGGAGCCACTGATGGTCAACAGGTGGCTCCTGTTGTGCCTAATTAAAGGGGCACTCCAGAAGGAGATGAGTCGGGGAGAGGGATCAGGTGCAAGGTTTATCAGGCTGAGTGAGAGAGGGGAGTAGTCTATTGCTGTGTGTTTGTGCTGGGGTGGGGGGAGATATGTTTGCAGAGCAGGCTCTGTGAAAAGGGAAGTTTTTCTTTTGAGATGCAAAAGCCTGGTGTGATTCTCAGAGTTTAATCCAGCCCAAGCTAGGGGGCTTCTGCAGAGCTATGGGTTGCAGGAGAATTCCTCTTGGGAGGAGTGATGGCTCCCAGCACTAAATAGATGCACCATATCTGCAATAAGGGCTGTTTGTTTCTGGTAGGACTCTGGGGGGAGGGGGAGAGTGTGGCTGATGGAGCATCTTTTGAAAGGGGGCAGTGTATAGCGGGTGGGCTGTGTGGACCAAGGGCAGGACCCAGCTCCTCTCCACAGTCTTGATAGAGCCTAGAACCACAGTAGGGCTAGATTCACATAGTGTTTGAACTCCCGTCTCTCTCCCCACTCAGGCATCTATGCAGGGCTGGTGACAGCTGAACTGCAGGGTCCCGTGCTGCTGCCAGTGTAAGTGAGCTTGGCTCAAGGCCCCCAACTGATGGGCTGAGAAGGCCCGTACCATTCACTGATCTCAGAACATACAGTTAGGGCCTAACTCTCTGTTACTCTTTGGCCCTGCTTGGATACTGTAAAGGTGCTTTAAAGATGTAAGCAGCCTCCTGAGAATCTCCCTTAAACTGGGAGCCTCCCTGGCTGGTGTGTAATTAGTGAAAGGGCTCTAAGCCAGCTCTGTTCCCCAATCCTTGGTGCAGGGAGAATCAAAAGATCAGGGTTGGAAGGGACCTCAAGAAGTTCTAGTCCAACCCCCTGCTCAAAGCAGGACCAACCACAACTAAATCATCCCAGCCAGAGCTTTGTCGAGCCTTAAAAGACCTCTAAGGAAGGAGATTCCACTGCCTCCAATTCCAGTGCTTCACCACCCTCCTAGTGAATCAGTGTTTCCTAATATCTAATCTAAACCTCCCCCACTGCAACTTGAGACCATTGCTCCTTGTTTTGTCCTTTGCTACCACTGACAACAGTCTAGATCCATCTCCTTTCAGGTCATTGAAAGCAGCTATCAAATCCCTCCTCGCTTTTCTCTTCTGCAGGCTAAATAATCCCAGTTCCCTCAGTCTCTCCTCATAAGTCATGTGCTTCAGTCCCCTAATGATTTTTGTTAAATGTCAGGGATGTAGCTAGAGTATGCTGCTCTGTGGCTGGAGTACATTACTCTATGGCTTATCTCTGTTTCACAGGGGCCATGGGAAACAGAACATGAGTTGGAGCAGCCCTGGGACTGCTCTAGCTTATACCAGAGGCCAGACAGCGCTCTGCGTGCCCCCCAGATATGGAATATGTAAAATAAAGGTGGCTTAAAGCTATCTCTTGCTCAAGTCTACTCCTCCCCGTGAGTAACTGAGAATCAAGTCCAATGTTTTCTGAGAACAAAGGGGATTTTTGATCCTTTGACACTTACATAGGAAGAATGAAAACAGGACTCAGAAATGACATCCTGTTTCCTGACCTGAGCTTGGAAAGCCAAACTGAACAATTCCCAGCATCACCAGGCCTAAAACAGGGGGCAAGGACATGAGGGGCAAACTCTAGAATATCAGAGCTGTTGGAGTGCAAGAGCAAGCCCAGCTTGACCGGGGTTAAATGCTATTTTCTTTGGGGCACTTAAGCTCTGCCCATGGACTATGCTTTTGAAATCACTTGTTTGCTCTCAGGCTGACAGCCCTTGAGAAGGCAATTTTTTTCTTCTCCCTTCAGCTGGGACAGCGTACTGGGATGTGGGAAGATTGATGATGTAGATGAAAAGGATAGCAATGTCTGATGGGACAGATAGATATATATTTAGAGTCATAGACTTTTGTCTAGCCAGCCAAGATCAATGGCTGCAGAGGTGTCTTGAGTGGCCTAGTAGTTTGCAAAACACACATGATTGAAATGTGAATTTGGGGCTCACACTCCTTTGCTTCTTTCTGATAAATGATCTGGGAGCAATGCTAGAGGGTGCACTCTCCTTGAAAGCATTCACACTGGTCTTTAAAATCATTCCTTGCCCTGCAGCTCACAGAGTCATAGATCTAGAAAACCACATCCTTCTAATTACCATCTTGGGTTTTCTCCTTCCTTACTCCAGTTGCTAAAATTATGTTGCAACTCCTAGTTCGTAGCCTACATGCTACTCACAGATGAAACAGGAGTGACCAGGAGAAGGCGTAAACCAGCCTCTCTTCCCAGGCTTTCCCGTGACCACACTCTCCATCCCATCAGCTCAGTCCTCAAGCACAAACTGCAGCCCTGCTTCGTGGTGCCTGCTGGGAAAAAGAGAGGGAAAGTCAGCATCTCTTCTGTGATGGGAGGGGCTCAGGTATGACAGTGACAGAAGCTAGAGAGGTACCTAGAGCAAAGTCATTTCCACTTCGCTGGGTCTGGATGTGCCCAAGCTGTAGGACAGTGGAGGGTCTGACTCTAAAGCTTTATACCATTTTAAGTGGGATAAAACATTGACTTCTTACACTGGTGGTTCTGGCAACAGTGGCAGCTGAACTCATGTTTGGAATTCAAGCAGAAAAAGCAACTCATACAGATGGATGGTAATTTGGATGCTGTGACTTTAAGGTCCACTTTATCCTGGCTTGCTAGGGTTAGGGTAACAGAAAGCCAGGTTTCCTCCATTTCCTAAGGTGTATAGAGCATTTCTTTCTTGCCATGGTGACTTGTGAGAAACTAAGCCTTAAAACCAGCACTGACCCAGGACTGACTATAGCAAGTCCCAAGGCAAAGATCAGAGTAGCTTCCAGTTCCTATTCTCTATCAGTTTTCTACTGTCACTTTTACAGCCCAGCTTTCTGCATGGTGTGAGGCTGGGCAGAGGCTAAGTAGTCATCAAACAGACACGGCTGCAGAGCCTAATTCAAAAGAGCACTCGAGTGCAGAGTTCAGCTGTGTGTGGCAGATTTCATCCTTCTCCCACTGAACCAAAGGGAGTCTGGCCATTGACTTCAGTCAGAGCAGGGTGTTGCCTTCTACGGGGATACTGGTGCCAGAGGTTGGAAAGGGGATTTATGCCATGTGCAACTAGCCTCTTTCTGTGTAGTGAGACCTGGAGCATTCTGGTGCTGGTAGCATGGGCTGGCCTTGAATCCGATTCTCTTCATACCAGATCAGCTGCTGGGGTAGGATTAAATACCCCCGAGTCAGAACTGGAGGCTAGAGTTCCTCTGGATCCTGCCAGGGCAGTAGTAGAAAGCAAATTTGTGTTCCAGAAGCCATGGAACTGCTGATTTGCAGTTGATCCTTCCTCACAAGCTGCCAGTTGCTCTGGGGATGAAAAAGGCGATCCTAGAACCATCCCACTGCTCTTGAACAAGCTGACATGGCTGGCGTCCTATTGACGTGCGCCAAGAAGAGCCTGTCAGTTCAGCGCTAGGCCTGCCTCACTCATCAATGGCAAAGTCTGAGCCTGAGCTCTGACCAGCCTGAGATTGTGTTATCTAAACCAGGGAGTGTTGGTATTGACACACCTTAAACATGTATTTTCCAGGGCAGTTTCTGCCCTGAGTTACCTCTGTGCTAATCTGTTTTTTATCTATCACCTTGGTACCCAGCCCTCATTGCAGTCATGGCGTGAGAGTAACTAGAACCTGCTACAGTCCTGGTCTTGCCTTCTATCTGCACCCATTTTAGGGGCACAGATACCCCAAACTGGGGCTTCCTTGTGCACGTACTTAACCCCCAGCTGGTTCACATGCATCCTGGCACTTGCCTACCTCAGTGGGGCCTGTGCGAAAACACGGGTGCCCTGTGGAAGGCTTGTCCCTGAATTGCTGCCCTGATCCCATGTGACTGTTTTAGAAGCAGCTGCTCCATGCATGGTCGTACACATGCAGGGTTAACAGAAAAGCTTTTAAAGCAATTTCTAGCTGTTTGGGCGAAATGTTTCACTATCTGCTGAGAACTCGATTAAACAGGTTGCTGTTCACGGAGGCAGAGTCCAATTTGGCTGCTGCTGCTGCTTAACTTTTCAATAGTTTAGTTTGCTATAGTTCTTCTTTGCCTGCCTCTCTCACATTGCTAGGCAATGACAGAACACAAGGTGCGTCTGCTATACTTTGTGTAGTGAGATGTGTCAAGGCTGGGCAGGGACACAGATCCAAGGGAATGTGAGATACAAAGTCAAAGGATTTTAATCTAAAAGTCCCACCCATGAGTTATGGATTAAACCATTTAAATTTTGTATATATTTTTTGCAGAATCATCATGGAGTGTGGATTCACAGGATTCACAGCTGAGTGGACTGGGGATGAATCCAGTTATTTCTGGATTCCTTCCCCACCTCCTATTAGAAACATTGTACTCCTGCTGTTTGGGCCAGATCCAAACATGCTCCCTCATGCAAAACTCCCATTGAAATCAGCGGGCCAAATTATTAACTTTATTATGTGTGTTATGGTAACACCTAGAAGCCCCGGACCTAGGTCACATTGTGCAAGGCATGGTACAAACAGAACAAAAAGATCTGCTCCTAAGGTCTTGATTTACTTCCACCAGTATTCCCTAGATATGAAGTCAAGGGAACCATGAACGTACTTTTGTGCTGAACGGGTGAATAGTTTTGGGTGAAATTTTGCTGCAGTGTTGTCCCTGGGTTTGCAGAGATTGGCTTGAGACAGACTCTAGAAAAGCATTCAGAAAACGAGGTCCTGTTGAGTAGAGCGTCCATGTGTGGGTGTGTGAAAATGGTGGTATTCTCCTCTAATTCAGTTTAAACCCTGCTCAGTGTAGCTGGGCTGGGTCTGTGAAAACGATTGACACTGAGGCGGTTAACAGTGCTGTTGCTGAAATTGTCCTTACTTAAAGTTTCAAAGGTTGATACCCTGTTGAAATAAAAGGGACAGTTTCCCATCTTTGCCCTGAGCTATTGTTTCAGGCTCTGCAATCTCAGAAAAACAGTGTTGCATCACACCACATAGGGAAAGTGATTTCCCCCTCCACAGCAGTAATGGCTAGAAACATATATGCCTATTTTAATTAAAGCTAAATTTTGTACGGGAATGTTACAGCCCAACAACAAAGTGCAATAGAGTGCGACACTTCGGCTGGCTCCAGCTAGGCTATGAAATAAAAAGGCTATTCAGGAAGCTTTAGGATTGACTGATGTTTTCACTTGATGTGGGAGACATCCATTAGGCAAAGGAAGGAAACATAGGCCGCAAAGTCGAAATGTGCTCTGCTGGAATCATGATAGCGTCTTAATTCTTTTAAAATTTGATCAGGCTGCAATGATAAGACCCTGGTTTGGCAGCAGAGACTGCACAGACTTGCAGGGCTGGGAATTAGTGAGGCAGGCTGCAGTATCCTTCGGTGACTTCCAGGCCTTTGTTTGACGTGTGCGCGCGCACACACACGCATCACTGGGATGACCCAGTTCCTCCTGATCACTTGTCATCCCACCCTTCCCTTCACAGGGCCCTGAGGAAGAGTGGGCCTCTTTTGAGAAAATAAATATAGCCCATAAACAAGAAAACAGGATGTGTCCACTGGTGATTTAAAAACAAACTTCAGAGGGGTGATCAGCAGCCCTCCGGTTTGTTCAATAACAGGATTCTCCTCTAAAGATGCCTTGTGAGAAGTTGAATGTGTGTGGTTTGCAGTTCTGAGACACCACTGTGCAGCTGATGTCGTTGTTTCCCTCTGTGTTTTAATCCTTTAAAATTACTTCCTGATGCAGCGGAGTCCAGATCTTACCTTGGATTTCTGCAGAGGAATGAAAACAAAGGGAAACACAGTAGTTCGCAAAGCACTTGGCAGTTCTGGTTGTACAGATGGGACACTGAGGAACAGAGAGGCCAATAACTTGCTTATGGGCACACAGAGAGTCTGGAGTGAAGTAGGAAGTTGAACCTGGGGCTCCCAAGTCTTACGCTCGTGGCCTAACCTCGTTATCATCCTCCTCCTTAGGTGGCCCCAGAATCTCTTGAAGGGGAGGAGAGTTGAGCCTCCCTCCAAAACTCGTCAATCCCCTTCATCCTTAACTCCGCAGGCATGGGGTCTGGTGGGGTTGGGGGGCAGAGCTGTGGGAATTCTTGCTGAGGCTGAGGTTTGCAGGGCCCTGGTGGCAGAACGGCCCTCTCCTATGCAGGACTGACCATTAGAGGGAAAACTCCCACTATCAACTTAACACAGTACAGCTCCATGCCTAATGCTAATGCTAATGCTGATCGAGCTCCGGGAGCTGCAGTCAGAGACTTCCCTCAGCTTGTCTGTGCTGGCAAGGCCCTAGCTGTGGCCCCTTTGGGTCAGGTTTGTGGCATGTTGACAGGGGGACGGTGGAGCAAGCTTGCATTGCAGCTGCTGAACCTGTTCTGTAGATCGCTGCGGGACTGCAGGCAGCCAGGAAGGAGAATGAGCCCTGGAAAGCAGCCAAGCAGCGAGTGCATCTGACTGCCAAGAAATGAGCTTAGGAAGTGAAATTGGGGCGAGGAAACAGCCCCCGCGCTCCCAGGTTCCTCAGGCTGGGCCAGGAGCGGTGGTGGATGCAGCGGGCGCTTAGCAACTGGGGGAAAAGCAAATAAAATTCTGGGATACGTGAACAGCGCCAGGGAAAAACTGACTCTCGCCCAGTGACAGGAAAGAATGAGGCTGGGCTTGGGACTTCATGCAGCTGCTTGACTCCAGGACAGGTGCTGAGGCTGCTTGAACCCACCTGGGAGGCAGGTTTGCTGGTTTCTTCCTTGAGCTTCGCCTCTCATGTAGATTTTATCTGCAGAAAAGCCAGTGACCCCTCTCCATCCCTCCCCCTCCCAGTCTGCTCATGTGAAGGTGGAAGGGCAGGCGAGGCTGATCTGGCCAGGGCCAGAAGCTGGTGTCTGAGGTGTGCACAGTGAATCCAGGCGTGCAGCCCCTGCTACCCCTTCCCAGAGCCAGGAATGGCCAGTGCAGAAAGGTGGGTGTGTCCGACCCTCTGCCCCAGCCCTGTTTGGGAATCCAACGCTGCTGTCTGCGCTAGGCTCCCTCAGTCTCTGTCGAAGTTTGGCATTCCACATTCCTGCACAGGCTGGGGGCTCGCCGGCCCTTGCAAACAGGTCCCCTTCCTGGCATCACTGCCTGCCATGTTTATGACTGCACCAACCGTAGATTGCGCTTGCTCTGATTATTGGCCCTAGGAGAGTGGGGAGTTTTACAGGCCTGGGGGATGAAGTACCTGACAGCTGACTGGGTGACTTTGGACTTAGTGATTTGCCTAGAACGGCCTTTGGACTGCAGGGCTGGAGACAAGGGGGAGAGCCTGGCCTCAGGATCAGAAAGAGACGCTGCCTGGGGTAGCGTGTGTACTAAGCCTGAGGCAGAGAGACCCCTCTGTATCAAGTCTCCTATCTCATTTGCTTGTTCCTGCAGGGGAGGGATAGATCCTGTTTGCTTGCCTCATGTGACTCCTCCTGCTAGCCCCCAGCTCCAAGCACTTCTTCTCCCTCACAGGGGTCCAGCACTGCCATGCCCTGGTGCAGGCTGGATTCCCAGTCCGGAGCTCTCTCCTCCCACACTGCAGGTGCTGAGAGTCCTGGGAGCAAGGTGCGGAGTCCCAGGATGACGGGCTGTGTGCGTGGTAGAAAGGGCTAAGAGTGTCGTCTTTGATTTGCCACAGCAGGTTCTATCTAACCTTCCTCAGCTATGAGAGTGGAGGCCCATGAGGTGAAGCCACAAGGCTCCAGCTGAGTTCAAGGCCCCATTGTGCTAGCTGCTGTGCAAACCCAGAGTGAGCGAGTCCCTCCCTCAGGGAGCTCACACTGTTAATAGATAAGTCAGGTGGACGGTGGGAGGGGGAAGGGAGGCACCAAGCAGTGAAGTGACTTGCCCAAGGTTCCCCGGTGTATCTATGACACAGCCAGAATCGACCCCAGATCTCCTGGGTCCCAGTGCAGTGCCTATCCACTGGTGGCCTTCTGTAAAAGTTCCTTCTGCATTAGAGATTGTGGAAAACCTTTCCCCGTGCCCTGCCCTGCTGCCCAAGCTCTCCACCCTCCCCCGCACCTTTCTCATACCCAGCTTGCTAAATACACTTCCTGTGTTTCCTGTCTAGTGAAAGCGGACGCCCGTTCTTCCTATACTTAGCGCTGGCCCATATGCACGTGCCCTTGGTCCTCGCTCAGCCTCCCTCCAGCTCCTCCTTCCCTGAGCCATATCGAGCCAGCCTGAGGGAGATGGATGCCCTGGTGGGACGGATAAAGGACAAAGTTGACGGCTGCTGGAAGGAAAACACATTCCTTTGGTTCACAGGTGAAGCAATAAAACCAGCTGCAGTAACAACAGATCATCTCGATAACTGACATTTACATACTGCTGGGATCTGCAGGCAAGGCAAAGGGTGAAGGGGAGCCTCGTGCAAATGGGACGCTGTCTTAGGGATGAAGTGGGGCTTAATTTGGGGGAGAGGAGGACTTGTTCACAGGCTCTGCACAAGGGGGTGGATCTCATCTTCCATGAACTCTGCTCCTTTGTATTCATCTGCGTTAAGCAGTACTAAAGCCACAGGCCAAGCTCTGCTCTCGGTTATTCTGGTGTGAACTGGGAGCTGCGGCACTGGTGTCAGTGGAGTTTCACAGGTGTAACAAGAGCAGGAGCTCTGCGGGTCTTGTTTCTTCCATTCCTATTATCCTGCCTGTCTCATGTGGCCCTGCCATCTTTGTTGAGTTCCCTTCCCTGGCCCTTCTGTCGAGCACGGCAAACCAGCACAGGACAGCCCTGTGTAATCCAGAATACCGGGGGGGGAGGGGAGGAACAACAGAGGTGAGGACTAAACCCCTCCTGGCCAAGTGGGCTTTCAGGGAGACGGGGAGCAATGGGCAAGAGGAGCTGCAGGCACAAGATGGACTGAGACAGTCTGGCCGGTTGCATGCCCAGAGCAATTCTCAAAATTGGATTGTGGAAAATGCTGATTGGTGTCTGGCCTCTGGTGAGACCCAGGAGACACCACTGAGAGCGACACGGTTACTCTGAGGAACTGGCTCTCAGGCCCATCATGAAATTTGAGGGACTCCTCTCCCCCTTGAAATTGGGGGTGTGTGGGGAATGGGGCCTGGGATCCCCAGAGAGTTTTCTCTGGATTCTCCTGTTGGTCAGACCCTGTCTGAGGTGCTGGTCCACTGGCACTCAGACACCGTGCAGATGGGAGGCTGTAAATTTGCCTAGATAGGTCAGACTCCCCCGCTTTGGGGAGTTGCTAGGGAGGCTGGACTCTCCACTTGCTTTATAGGAAAGGTTTGGGCCTCACAGGGCCATGCTGCTCCATCAGACTCGGCAATGATCCCTTCTGTCAGGCAACTTGTTTTCCAACCATCTCCCCATCCCCCACCCTCCCCAGGCTGCCCCGCTTGGGGGCGGGGGGCGCGAGGGATGAACCTGGACATCCGTGTCCACAAATTAAACCTCAAATCCCTGTTAATTAAAAAACCCAAATCCGCTCTTGCTGAGACGCCTCCCTAACGAGGATGTCTTGCTTCACTGCCATTCAGATAACAGGAACAGCTCTGCGGCTCATTAACGCCAAATTGTTCTTGTCCTCCCTCCCACCCTCCCCCATCTTAGACTCAATCTCCTGAGTGGAAGCTCAGCCCCCTTGAGAAAACGTGGCCCTGTTATTTGAAACTAACCTCCATTGTCAGCCGTTCAGTCAGTCCTCACTCAGGCGCCCGCCGAGGTAAAAAGCTGTCAGGCACTGCAGAGGAGGGGAGCAGGGGATTGGTTGCCTCTTTAAAGGGCCTATGAGCTCCCCCATGGGGAGAAAATATCATCCGCAGCAGCTCCCCACTTCCCCCCAAACATCGGGGGCTCTGTCTGGAGCACCCTCGATTCAGAGAGGCCACCAGACAATCTGCTCCATGGAAGCTGTGTGAGGTTGGGCCATCTTCACTCTGTTTCCCAGGTGAAAATCAGCGTAACACTTCGTTTTGATGGAGCTGATCTGAGATTGTGCCCTAGGGACGGAGGCTAGCTTGTCTCCTATGGCCTTCATGGTCTGACTTGTTCGCTGTGTTTCAGTCCAACTTGTCTGTCTCAGGCTGTTACTCAGCGAGGGTTTTTTTTCTCTCCTCCAGGAGACAATGGCCCTTGGGCTCAGAAGTGCAAGCTTGCAGGGAGCGTGGGCCCATTCTCCGGGGCATGGCAAAGGCAACGAGGTAACCAACAAGGCTGCTGGCAATGCTATTACCATCTTGGTAGCCATCACATGTGACCTGCTGGGAGGGACCTGCTCCTGGAAGGCCCTTGTTCAAATCTGGCCACCAAGCAGAAGGGAGAGATAGGACACTTCCCTGCCTCTGGCAGAGTTCACTCCCAGCTGTCTGGCTACTGCTGGACCAGCTCTGCCACGGATTGATTTACCTGCAGAGCTCCAATTTTTGAAGAGCAATTTTCTTTTCTTTAGAGTGGACCAGCTAGTACTAAATGGCACATGTTTCCCCAAAATGTCATGGGGCATCTGGCTGAATTAAGGCAATCTGGGGCCCTGGACGCATGTCCATGGAGTCTTCTGGCCCCTCCCCCATGCATGGCCCTACCCTTTCTTATGGAAGCAGCAGCCTTCAGATGACTGGAGAAGTTCGTGCCTCTTGGAGCTGTTGTCTTAGGCTGTCTGCAGACTCAGGCAGGTATTGTTCACACATGGCTCATATTTCAAGCTTTTCTCTTATTGCACAATAGTTACAAACATAATTTTTTAACTGACTGCCGCTAGGTCTGGGCCTATAGCGAGGTATACTTTAGCTTCTAGATAGATATAAAACTATAATCTGGCCCTGACGGTGAAGGATGCTGAGAGATGCATATAAAAGGTCTTCAAGTCCACCCAGCTCTTGAGGTGACCCAAGCTGAGACCTGTGCTCTGACTGTGCTGAGAATTACTTTAGAGCTTGGATTTTATTGTCCTGGAAGTACTGAGCTCCCACTGACTTTCGTAGGGGTTCAGGGTGCCCTGTGTTTCTGGAAATCAGGCCTGTAAGTGTGTGTCATTGTAAGCCCTAAAATCTAACTGTATGGAGGTGTGGTTTTAGTGTTTGCTGTCTCCAGTGGAGCCATCTGTGTAGTGGCTTTGATTATTTACACAGAAGCAGCCAAAAGTCTCCAGCATGAGTCAGGCTTTTCCCGCTTCTGCTTGTGTTACGCACTGTGACTGTGTGTCGGGTTACATTTCCTCATTTGCTCCAGGACAGAAGGGGAGGGGACAGCGGAGTGAGGCAGCATCTCTTTCCTCATCTGTTTCCTGACATCTTCCAAATATAGTAGAGGCCTGAAGGAAACTGATGTGGGATTCCGAGAAAAGGTGGCTGTGGGGCTGGCCGGCCAAACAAGGGGTACTCCCTCTTCCTTGCATCTTTTTGCCATTCTTGCTTGGTTATTTTTTTATCACTTTTTTTTCTCTCCCCTTCTCCATTTCCTAGAAATCATCAAATCGGGGTTGTATTCTCTTCTGACCTAATAAAAAAATAAATCTTTAGCAACAACCCAACACATCTATGAGCAGCCAAGCCTATGATAACAACAGACAGCCTAGCACCCACTCGCAACCCTACAAGAACAAACCAGGGCTAGAAACCCACTGCTCACAGACAACCCTACAGATCAGACCTCACAGAAAGGGGACAGATTCCATAAGGATATAGAAACACCTGTCAGGAGCAATGATTTTTAAAATCCCTCTAGGTTCCTTCTTAAACTTCATGCAAAAAAGGAATATTTATAGATATTTCAAAGTGCCTATGAGATGCTAATATCTTTGTTCTACAGCATCTCAATCCTATAGGTGCTGATCTCTGTTCTATTGCCTCAGGTCCCTTTTGTCTTCTTATGGATGTGGTTTGCTTATCATGACATCCCCAGAGTATGTGATCTGTCTGCCTGTTCTAGACTGCCACCCATTACTGCAGTACCTGAGCACCTACCATATAAAATCAGTCCCTGCTGGACTTCATGGTGTCTCTGCTACTTCTCCCTTTTTGGGCTCAAGTCTCTGATTAGGAGAGGGTGTTTGTGGGATTTTTTTAGGTAGAGGTTTAGGGGAACAAGGGAGGCTGTCAGTGTTGTGAGTGTCATTCCTGTGGTGACAAGGCTTTTTATATGGGTTGGGTGAGGCCTGAAACTAGCTGGCAAGTTTACAAAAGAGCATTGGTTATTAGTGAAATCACTTTTCAAGCAACCTGACTTTTCCTTAGGCCCTGATCCAAATCCCAGGAGTCTTTCCAGGGACTTTGATGGCTTTAGATTAGGCCCTTCCTGGGAGGGAGAATAGCAATACTGCAGTCTAGGCTTTTTCCCACCCTCTCCGTGAGCTCTGTACAGCAGAATAAAAACTTTGCCTCTCCTCTGCAGCAGCCCCCAAACCGCTGGGGAAACTGTCTTCCCATCTCTGGCTGGTTGGGCCCTTAGCTGTTACACCCGAACCTGGGTGGGCTGGTACTCTACTGGAACCCTGACATGTGTCAGCTGCATCGCCTTGGACTTGAGGAGCTGCTGGAGATGTGTTGAATTTGCTATGAAAGGAAGCAGTGGACCCACCATCACCCCTCCCAGGCATATGGGGATGGTGTCCCCCCGGCGCGGTTCCCTCTGTTTTGTACCTTGCCTGGGAGTCGCACTGAAAGGGGGAGCAGTGCTGTCTCCCCGCTGGAAACGTCCTCGTTTTTGACCTATTGTTGGGATGGATTTGTTATTACTTGCAAGGAAATGTTCTGTTTTATCTGGTGTCAAGTTTTTGTAGAAAGCCTTGACCTTTGTAATTTGATGGCATCACACAATTGTGCAACCTTTATTACTGAGAAAAATCCACGTGGATTTTTTTGTTTTATTTTGTTTTGTTTCAGCGTAGTGTTTACTACTGAAAATGTCACCCTGAGCCCATCAGGAGGCTGCTCTGGCTTCCTGTGTAACTAAACACACCACAGTACGTGGTATAAGTAGCGCAGCTAGTGAATATTCCTTTGACTCTCTCTTGCTGTCTGCTATGACTCATTATGGGTTTGTATACAAATCTCTTGACCTTATTGTGTCTCAGTTAACCCAGCTGTAACTTGGTACAAGCGAAACCTTATTTAAAAAATACAAGGGCCTCTTTTTATGTGGATTATGGAGGGTCAAATTAAAAATCTGGTACAGAGGCTGATTTAAGACATAGATTGGTCTACAAAGCACAGTTAGCTCTGCAATTTCATATTTGAGTTCCTTCAGAACTCTTGGGTGATACTATCTGGTCCTGGCGACTTATTTAGGCTAGAGCTCTAACCACTGGACTATATTTCCTCCCTTGCTAGAGGTAGACCCAAGTTTGTTGGGAAATGAACTAGTGGGTAATTAAGAGTAGAGGAAATTGTTTGTTATGTGGGCAGAAGGGATTTAGTTTAAAGGTGCAGGCATGGCAGATATGTATTTGTATGAATACTTCAGCAATCTGGAGGGTGGAGCTTTCATGTACTGGAGTTGTTTCCAGTTGGTACTGTACAAACACACACATGTACACCATGCCCCTCTAGCCAGCCCATGAGGCTTGCACATAGAAACAAAACCAAATCAGCAGTAACCGCAAGCTAAACATTTCTCTGTGTGTTAGGTTCTCACACAACATCAAAGGCTTATGGAAATAATGTTACCCCAGCTACATGTCTTGTGAAACTAGCTCTGCGATTTTTCTATTGCTCATCAAAACAGATGAGAAGTAACTAGTCTGGGAGGGACCTCTGGGTCATCAAATCCATTTTCCAACCCCAAATCTTTGTTAAAAAGGGCAAAAGTGGGAAATCCAGCTAACTTTTCTCTCTCCTCCTTCTCTAAAAAAAGAACGCTGTAAGTTTAAAACCCCCAAACATTGGAAAGACTCAAAATGTACAGGATTAAGCCATGCATGGGTCTGCTGCTAGCCCAGGATGAATTTCATCCTACAGAAACTGGGGGACTGGAAGGAAGCTACTCTTTGAATTCTCTTTGCTGCAGGATTTTTTTTTTCTTGACACAGCTTCACATTTCTGATGCAATCCTCCTCCTTTGTAATTTGTTTAGTATCTGTGACTCTGGATAATTCCTTTACTTTGTATCAGGAAAGGTTTGGGTTAACGAAAAGCTCCTGTGCAGAAGGGCCACTGTGAGTATACCTGTCTGTCTTCCAGGTGGGAGTGCAGCCAAGCAAACAACCTGGGAAGGGGGACATCGTGTTCCAGCGCTGGCTTATTGGCCCGGCAGGATACCTGCAAACGTGACGAGCACTGCACTGTTGAGGTGGGAGGACAAAACTTTTTTGTTTTCCCTAGGTGAGGTCTAATGGTCTAAGCACAGGACTGGGAGCCTGCATGAGGAGGCCTGGGTCTTCCGTAGTCTTTCTCCCAAGCGGGTAATGTGCTCTCAAGGCATGCGCTAAACTGCTGGCATTTCTGCTTTAAACACGGGGAAGCAAACCATGATCTGTCGGCTTGGTCCTGACAGATGAGCCTTTGGTCAGTGGCTCAGAGGGAGGTGGAGGAAAATCCAGGATCGCTGCCAGCATGCCTGCGGGGGGATGTTCCTGCCTGACCTCAGGTGGGGCTGTGGGTAAAACTGGAGCGAAGTGTGTATTGTGTGGCAGTCTTTGCCCTTCTCTTATTGAGGGCCAGCCCGGTGAACCCTGCCAGGACAGCCTGAGGTAAAACATTCCAAGGATTAATCCCCCTTACAGGGAAGAAAGGAATTGTGATTATACACAAAAGCTGTGCTCCAACTGATCAGAGCAAGTGTTTGCCTGGCCTGGTCCCCTGTCCCGGCGTGGGGTGGGCGAGGCATAGCCAGGACTGGGTGCTCTAGGAAAGAGTGTAAAGCCCACATCAGTTAGCGAATGCATTGCAACTTTGAGTGGTGAAGGGAGAGACTGTGGATTATCTGCTGCTTTTACGTCTATTAGACCCAGTCCAGCAGGTTTGACAGCGATAACTCTAGGAAGCTGCCAGAGTTTCAGGGCGCACAGTTGTGGCTGGATTAGAGAAGGAGGGGGCTGAAGGGCACTTGCAGGCTCTCAGAAATACCCAGTTCCAGATTTTTGTTGTTGTTAAAGATGAAATTCTCCAGTCCCGCACAACCCTGGGGTGGGCAATCCAGCTTTATGTTCTATCCTGTGAAACCCACTGACCATGCTGAGGGCAGCAAACAGCACTACAGTGCAGCTGCTCTGGTCTGGAGTCTGGGGTAACGTGGCACCCAGAACTATTGGTTCTCGGTCACTAGACTGACATGAGCCCAGATCCACAGAGCCCTGCGCGGATGCAAGAGTTGTATCTGCATCTGATCCGCAATCTGCAAACATAGTCCGCAGATATCTGTGGACCTAAATCCGCAGATCTGCAGGACTCCACAAGTCTAGTGCCTCTAGCCTGGCCTGCATCCAGTTATCCCCTGTGCACTGATGGGGAGTCAGTGTTGGGCAAGGAAATTTAAAGACAACAAACTCTGAAAAGGTTTAAATAACTTCAAGTGTGTGACACAGACCAATAAAAGGCAGGATGTTGCAAGTGAAGGGCTGATGGCTTGTCTTTAGGGAACTCCACTCACCGGCCACATCCGGTGGTGACGCACATGGTGGTGACGTAAATCAACATCTCAATAAATGGGCATTAGTGAATGTCAATCAGACACTGGGGTAAAGGGCAGGACAGTTGTAGGAAAAGTGGGGATATATAGGATGATGTTGAACAAAGTGGAGCCTTGGGATTTTGTAGCCAGTCTAACAGATTGGGTACAGGGCCAAGTTATCTCGAGGCTGTGGGGTTTTATACCTGACGTTCATGCCAGTTAAGGCACATTGGGAGCCTTAGGGACTGAAGGTGTAGCAGAGACTACAGTGTGCCAGCTTTCTCCCTCCTCCCCCTTCCCTAGGAGAGATTTTCCCTAGGGGTATGGGAGAGTTTGATTTCTCAGGCTCTTTTATTTGCAGGCGTCTCTGGCTGGACTACCGACAAGGCCGCTGATTTGTGTCTCATAGAATGCGGGACACCCTAGTCAGTTAAGGACTGACACCACCAGGCGGATATGAGTGGGTGATAAGCTTTGTCATCACCAATCAGGAAGGGCTCTGTACTGGTGACCTGCCTGTGAGGTTCTCTGCCTGACACTCACACGCAAAACTGTGCAGGTTGTTTACTGTCCAGATTTCTTTTTCCCCATGACATGTCAGCAATGGATTCCATCCTGTTCCCCTAGCCTGTCCTGTGATCCCTCAAAAGCTTGTTTTGGAAGCAGCCTTTCTTATAGAATCTGATCCAGATATTTTCACAGAAAGGTCATCTTTGTTTTCCCAGTGCTGCAGCATATTTCTCTTTGCTGTCACTAAACCAATAGGAATCCACCTCCAGGAAATCTGGCAGAGATCGAGCACTCTTATCAGCTGCATTGCCAATGTGTCCTCTTTCAGGTTAGAGAGGTAGTGCAGCCTGCTGCTCTGAACTTTTGCCCCAGCATGACCACTGGCTTACCCTGGGGCCTGGGCCCACACCCAAAGGCAGTCTTTTCCAGTTGTGGCCTCTGCTTTTAGGTGCCTCTCTAGGTACTTATGGGCCCCTCATCACTGGGGCATCCAAGCACATGGATATGATCCTCACTCACCCCTGCGAGGAAGGGCTGGGCTGTTCTCCCCATTCTACAGAGGGGAAACTGAGCCCAGAGAGACTAAGTGACATGCCTAAGGTCACACAAGAAGTCTGTGACAAAGCCAGGAATTGAATTGGTGTCTCGTGAGTCCCAGTCCAGGCAACTGTAAAGCCCCCAGTATATGCAAAGCTGTTGTGTCCAGGACTTTTACTCTCTCCTGACTGCAGGAGCCCCAGGGTAGGGGGCATGGTGTAGCATATTGCAGTCAGGGTGGAAATTACCAGCCTTTGTGGCTATTCTGACCTGTGCTGCAGGCTGAGGTGACACTTGTCAGACCCAGGATAGGGTTCTCACTAGCTACGCTCCCCATCAGTCCCTGTGCCCACCCCAGATTGGTGCAGGAATTAACTCTCCTCCCCTGGGCCTGATACTGAGATGTAGTTACTCCCACTGGAGATATGGGTGCTTTGAACATCTGAAAACAAGGCACTCAGTGTCTCAGGCTGATGAATAAAGCAGCTCAGCCGAGCTGGGCATTCAGAATTAGTGGATGCTTTTGGAAATGTTGGCCACAGTCCTTCTTCACCACCATTTTGTCCTCCTGTTAAACCTTCTTCATTGCACAGAGGTGTGGCCGAGATTCATTAGCTAACATCTATGCAGCATGCCATGTATTGCTGTCCCTGCCCTGGAAAGGGCATGGTCCCAAGGACCGTCCGGATGGGTCTTTCCCATCTCTTGTTCCAGTGATCCCAACTGGCATTGGAGAGCGTAGGCGCCACTTGAAATGATCACCCTGAAGGAAGGGAGGACGCAACACGCCAAGCCCAGGAAATGCAAGCGGCTGGCTGCATTGTGAAAGAGGCATGCCTTTATATTAGCTTGGCTGCGCTCCAGTCTCTCCGTCAGGGCTGCTAATGCAACCGGTGCTACATGGTGCTGGGAAAGACTCTGCATGCTGTTGGGAGCACTTCCCGACAGGGAGGAGATGGAGCATTCCTGTGGAGTTGTGAGCGATGGATCTGAGTGCAGGAGGAAGGTGCATGGGGTGAAATGTCCAGCCCCAATTAAAGCAGTCAGGGTAAAGGCTTTGCTCCCATTGGGGAAGAAGCCAAGCAGCATTTTTGTGCGACTGGGAAACCTCTCTGTGGATGAAGATTGCCCCTCACCCTCAAACGATGGTGATGCAGAAGGCCATTGTGGAGTGATGTTTGGAGGTGCACATGGAGTGTAATCTCTTAAAGATCTGATCCTGCAGCCTCTACACGCAGAGAGCTCCCGTTTATGTTGATATGGGCATTTTGCTTGCATAAGCCCAGCAGGGTTGGACCCTTTATGGATTACACGGTAGAAGCTCCTTCAGATTCCTTGGGCCAGCTTCGGAATGGCCTGCACTGCTTCTGTACTCTGTGTGGCTATTCTGGGGAGAGCAGTGCTGAGCAAAGTGGACAGCAGGTCACAGAGCCATGGAAAGCAAGTCAGAACTGAACAGAAACATGCTGATGCACTCTGTGTTTTTTTACACACACTGTCCTCCTGTGTGCCAGTGCAAACGTGCAGCTTCTAGCTTGTTTCCACTGAAATGTGCCGTGTCTAACTGTTTTGCTTAATGATATTTAACTAGTAGAGCCTGCCGTGCCTTTACCGTTCTCCTCACTAGTCAAAAGTAGGGCCTTGAAGAAGGTCACTGGGATGAATAAGAAGCAATCTGCACCATCATTTACTACACACTCTCTTGGCAAAATTCTGCAGATTGAGCAAAGCTATTCTGCAGTATTTTCTGCAGAGACAGGTATGCATCTTGCTTAATAGCTCTTTATTGCTGCATAGCCATTTACATTGCATCATCAGCAAAATATGGTTTGAGGTGGATTTGAAGAGAGAGACTTTTACTCTTGTGATGTCATCTAGGATCCTTGTGAGCTACTTGCTGCTCTGCTTCACTGATTTTTTTGAAAAAATATTGCATCCTGGTTCTTGCCGTACAATGAGCTGGAAGAAATACCTGTAGTGTCAGAACTTCCAGTGTTGTTCAAATAAATGTGGACCCTACGCAGAAAGTTTGAATGGCTTTATTTACCCACAGGTCTCCTTATGAGTGTTTGCTATGTAGGCAAAACCATCTTCCTCTTTTAGTACTGCCATGTTTTCCCAGCTTTACTTCTTAGATTCATCCTCTTGCACCACATTAGCCTTCACACAGCTCTTGGAAGGTCGCAAATGCACATTCACCAAGAGAGATTTGGTTCCCAGTGTACTAAATTGTCAGGAACAGCTGCATTGATTCTTAGCCAAGGAAGTGAGTTTTGTGTTTTGGATGTTGCCATTCCAGGGAAGGAGGTGCCATCCCTTATATTTGTTGCAGGCATCTTCAAAATACCAAAGGTAACTTGACACAAGAGCTAAGGTGCAAATAGTTAACCTTTTCAGTCTCGAGCTGACCCCAGGCAGAGTTCTTGCAGTGTATTTATGCTGGTTGGCCTGGCCGGGGACTGGTTCATGGCTGGAGTTTTGTCAGCAGTCTTAGAAGTCTCTTCTTCCCTTGATATGCATGTCCAGCTCATGTCTTCCCGGCTCAGCAGTCAGTGAACTCTGAATCCTGAGATACCGGCTAAGAAAGAGCTCTTGTGTTACAGCTGAAGACCTGGAACATTGACAGGAAAGATGAATTGTCATCAAAGGTTCTGTTACAGCATGAAACCTCTTGACATCTGTGATCTGCACTTCATATCTGCAGGGGATGCTGGAACGTGGTTCCCCCGGAGAACTCTGAAATCTTCATGATCAAAAGCCAGTCACAGGGGAGACTGCTTACAGGGGGATGGAGAAAGAGTTTGACAGCAACAGTTGGAGTCACAGTGTCACATGCAACATAGAGCATAGGAATAAGGGCGTTAACAAACTCAAAGCTTTTCTCCCATTCAAGGCTCACCAAACTGGGTGTGCCTGGGCTGTGTTATGGAATAACCCCAGGGGTGTGTGGTTTCAAGACAGATTGCACCAGCCCTGAGTTTAGACTGCAAACTCTTTAGAGCAGTGTTTTATGAGGTTGCCCAGGACCTAGCATGATTGGGGCCTGTGACCACTCCTTTGTAAATATTAAATCATCCTGCAAAGGCATCTGCCTGGGAGGCCATGAAGGTCCCTTAGCAGAATTGGGACCATGGTTAGGAGCTGTGACTGGGTGAAATGTAGTTGTTTCTAGCATGGCCAATGGGTCTGATGTGCCCCTCTCACATATCCCTCTTTTCTTCCCTTACACAATCCCTTTCCAACACTGAGTCTCTGATCTTTTCCACCAGCCTGGCTGCTGTTTCCAACCTATTTTTGGCATAACGGTTTGAAATTGTTCTAAGAGGTAATGCTAAGAGCCAGATCCTGAGAGGTGCAGCTCATCTGGCCCATAGGGGAGCTGCAGGCAGGTGGCAGCCTCAAGGTTGGCTCAGTGGGAGCCATAGGCCATGTCTACACTACGGGCGTTGTGGCAGCGTAGCTACAGCATTGTGACCCCGTGCAGTGATGGAAAGGGGTTTTCCGTTGGTGTAAGAACCCCACCTCCCCTAGCAATTGTTGCTAGGTTGATGAAATCTTGTTGGCCTGGGTGGGATTCCCCCGGCGATGAGGCCTGAGTGTTCTCTGTTTGGAGCCTGACTTATTTAACAGCCTCCTCACTTGCCTCACCCATCAGCCAGCCTCTAGGAGAGGGCATTAGACTGAGCCTGCCTTTCTGCTCTCCTCGGCGTTGTTTGGCCGCTTGGTCTCTTAGCAGCCGGAGAAATAGGAGCTTCAAGTTCCTCTGCTTCCAACTCACACAACTGGGATAGTACCGATGGGCCCAGGCCAGAAGTGCTCACTCAGGCAAAACTCCCATTATGTCCAGTCGTGCTCCTTGACCTCCGTGGGAGTGTTGGTTGAGTCAGAAGTTCAGGCCTGGGCCCCGAATACCTGGCACTCTTACTGCGGCTTGGCATGGCACTTCTGCTCCAGCCCAAAGCACAATAGTAGTAATCCACCTCTCAGTGCCTCTGTGAGACAGGGATGTTGTAGGGTTGTTTTGCCTTCCTCAGGCCTGATAAGCTAAGATGCAGGTTAAGCTAGTTACCTGAGATCGCACGGAGTCAGCAGCAGAACTTGGAGCTCCTGCCAGTGGGGCTTGTGTCTGATCAGCGGAACCTGCCCCCCGCTAATGTTTACTTCCTAAAGCAGAGGTGTTACCCACCTGGCTCAGCCCAGCTGCCTGGACGTCCAGGAGGCTGAAGGAACTCTTCCACGCTGGCAAATTCCATCATATGTCTGTAAGTGCTGTGACTGGGACAGAGACCTTTCTGGATTTCCAGCAAGCATCCTGTTCAGTTACCATCCTGTTCAGGTGTCTTAGGCATGCAGGGGATTTCCCAGGCTGCTGCTCCAGGGCTGGGAGTTATCTGTTCTTGTATCCAACCTCTTTTAACGCCTCAAGAATAAACCCTAAGAGGAGAACTTGCTGATGAAAGCGCCTCCCTTTCAATTGCTGATCCACACTGGTAGTTCATGCCAGCGATGGAAGCCCTGTGCCCTGACACTCGCAGCCTTGTTGTAACTCTTCAGGGAGCCTAGCATAAGGGGCCTGCTCAAAGCTACTTGTGAGAGGTTTCAGAGTCAAAGGAACACAGGCTACAGTTTTCATAGGGTCCCAAACTCCCAGCTACCATGGAAAGTCAATGGGAGTTAAGTGTCTAACTCCTTTAGCCCTCTTTAAAACCCCAAGCCCCGGGGTTTCTTACCGAAGCAGGTCGTGAACACTGCTGAGTTCTTACCTGTTTGTTTTATTCTGCAGATCTTGAAGTGCTTTTTAACATGAAATGTTTCTCCTCTCCTTGTGCACGTGGTCCAGGGATTTGTGGGGAATGTCACTGATCCATATTGACATCCTGTTTCCTTTATAAGGGACTGGGGGCTGCCCTGGGAGGACACATCTGTCCCCAAAGTCAGTGCGTAGCTTGTTTTGACCATCCTAGATTGCCTGATGCTCATGCTCCCTGGCAGCTATGGTGGCTGTCCACTCCAGAGGACCTAGGAATCATACGTGGCCCTTGTGGGAGTGCATTCATATTTGTGCCAACAACTAGGAGGATTAGAAGGGAAACAGAGCTACAGAAAGTGAGGGTTAGATGAGGAGGAACAGAGATGCAGAGAGCTGGATTTGCCTCTGATCTCACTGGAGTTGTGCCTGCTTATGACAGTGGTGAATTTGGCCTGGAAAGTGTAAGTGACTTCCCCAAGGCTGCACAAGAAGTCAGTAGCAGAGCCAAGAGCTCAGGAGTTCCTGGTCCCAGTCCCATGCTCAGTCCATCAGACCATGTTCATGTACAATCAGCACGTTAAAAGTTGGCTGCAGTCTACAAACAGCAGGCAGAAACTCGCGCCCTTCCCGTTCTTGGCCTTATGGATCTATATGTTGCAGCTCCTGGATGTCAGGATGCCTGTTCCTCTTTGTGTGCCACACCCTTAGCAGGAGCTTAGTACATGGAGTAACCAAGAATTAGCCCAGAGCAGTATTTTGTGGCTGAGCTGTAAACCCCCGAAAAGAGAGGATGATAGTGGAAATGCTGATGGCTTTTCGGTATAAGTGTACAAAACAGCACTGCTCTCATTTTCCAGTCTGGTTTCTATGGCTCCGGTATGCGATGCATAAGTGAGACCACATGTTCCTAGGTTACAGGATCTGCTGTGACTGGAGTGAAAAGTGACTGAGTTAGCACTTTCCCTTCAGAGGGTAACTTGGCACCTTCCGGGGGGACTTCATAAAGGGTTATGTGGCCCTGCCGCAACTGCAGTATCTCTGGCCAGCTTCCTCTTTGATGTGGACTCCCAGGTATCTGAGAACCTGGAGGCCCAAAGGATTCCTCTGTGTGCTTCTGTGTTCCTTTCTGGCAGGAAATGCTCAGCCGTGCCAGCAGAGGGGATGAACTAGGAGTTAGGGCACGGCCTGGCACTTAGGAGAATTGGGGTTCAAATCCCACCTGATTATCATGCATCCTGTGGTAGCATCTAAGTACTGTACAAACACAGGACAAAAAGACCCTCCCTGCCCCAGGGAGCATCTCTGCCACAGATGCTCTGTGCGACCATGAGTCTCCGTCACTTGAGTGAAGTGTGGACAAATTGATTGAGGTTAGTGCGGTGCTTAGACTGTACAGAGATGAGGAAGCCCAGTAAGTGCCTCTGGAGAAGCTATGTTCCCTAGCAGCTCCAGCCCCGTTGTGCTGGGCAAAGCCCATTTTGACCCATTCTCCCATATTTCAGTAGTGAAGTTGTCCAGCGTGTCCTGTCGCTGGGGGGCACAGGCCTTTGAGCTCTTTCCAGCTATTGTGTCCTTTGGCAGGTTGATTTGTGTAAGACGTGCTGGCTTTTCTCATGCACATGTACTCACTATCCTAAAAATATGCTAATCAGTATGGGATATAAGGCAATTGCGTCTCCTGTACAGAGCATGCCCACAGCAAGCTATGCCTCATGTTACCAGGGCTCTTTCATTAAATACGCCGAGGCTAGGGATTCTGGCAGGCTTCTTGGATAGGTGCCCTTACTCACAAGTGCCATTAGCTTCGATAAGCGGCAGGATTGAACTCCAGCGCTCCCCCAGCATCCAGGCCCAGAGGGCCCCGACATTACTGTTAGGCCTGTGACGGGCTCACTGGGGACAGGCTCAACTGCTTTTGCTCCAAGCTCAGGGGTGTGGATGGGATTTTAATGATTTTAATTTCATGTTTTAATGAAAGCTTCCTCTCTGCTCCAGCACCACGGACATTTTCCCCACCTTGGTGTCCCTGGCAAAGGCAAGCCTGCCTTCCAACAGGCGCTTTGATGGTTCAGATGTGTCTGAGATTCTCTTTGGGCAGTCACACCAGGGACACAAGGTATGTAGTGGACTCTCTTCAGCTGCAGGGGGAGTTACAAACACCACTTCAGTGAGGGTTAATTGTTCCTTGTGCATGCGAGCATTACCAGGTGCAGTCACAGCGGGAATGCTGCTGTAGACAGACGGACGCCACTTTAACCACTGTGTCATGTAGGCATGCACTGGTAGAATGGTGGGACACAGCTTCCTTAGGGGTGTGGTTTGACTGGCTGGGGGCAGTGGGTGCAGAGGGCTAGTTAGCATAATGAATCTCCTGTTCATTTCCTATCGCCCAGACTCTCGTCCCAGCTCATTTTGAGGTCTTACATAAATTGGCTCTGATGGGTCTCAGGTCTGACATCACATGACAGGACTCCATTTTATCAACTACCCAACATTACTTGGCATCATTCAAGAGAGATCTGAAGCTAAGCTAGCCTGGGATCTGAGCTGCCTCTTCACTTAAAACAGGGTGGTCTCTTCTGGGCACTGCTGAGATTGCCAGGAGCTGGTAGATGGGTTGGAGAAGAATGTGTGATGGTTGATTTTATTGTAGTACTCAATGGTAGCACCGAGAGGTCTCGGCTGAGATTCCAGGCACTACACAGACACACAGTGAGATACAGTCGCTGTCCCCAAGGGCTTATCATGTAAGTAGACAAGATAGACCAGCATGGGAGGCGATAGTGGACTTGCTTGAAGTCACACAGTGCATCAGTGGAGAAGCCAGAAAGAGAAGCCAGGTTTCCTGGCTCCCAAGCCTGACTACCGACTGGACCACACTCCGTTAGCAGCAAAATGGCAGTTACAAATTAACCTTACCAGATTTGGAACTGCACATTTCTGTGGGCTCCTCTGGCATTTCCCAGCTTGGCCAGAATGTAACAGACTGGATCTCAAGGCAGAGGTGAGGTGGGGCGGGGCAGGACAGGGCAAGATAGAAAAGATTTTTTAAAAAGAGTAGTTAAAGCTTGATTTGTACCCTGAGCAGCTTGGTTAGCGGTAGCGTGTGGCCCATCAATATGGCATTACGAGCTAAAGTGCCTCTGCCTTGCTGGACAGCACTCACCTGGCTCCATGTGTCACTGGAGTCATTGGGACCTGTCTGTGAGTATCCGAGAACCAGAACTTGGCCCTTGCCCCATTCCTTTTATGCTTGGTAGTTGACCTGTCAGATCTTTTCCCCTGTGCATTTCATAGCTGAGATACAGTGACAGGAACGCCATCCCATGTGGTATTTGGGTCGCTGTAGCACCAGAATTAGAGAGAAACAAAAATCCCAGGCACTTGAAACCAGTAGCGTGTCTGTCTTGATTTGACAAACAGGGTCATGATTAAGCTTCTGTTTGTTCTGAGCCCTGGCTTGAACAACGTGCCCATTATCAATTTGTAAGTAGGGCAGCCAGTCCCATATCCTGCAGCTTTCAATCCACATGACAATAGGACCTTCTCACAGCTCCCTAATGCATGAGAAATGCAGTTAGCAGGACAGCCATTTCTGAGCCTTACACAAGATTTTGGCTGCAGGACTCCAGTGGCCTTTAATGAGCATCCCACATCTAAAATCTTGCTCTTTGTTTTGAAAGTCTGCCCTGCTGGGAGCTTCTCAATCTGGCTCCCGGTAGGGATTTTGGATTTGCTCTCTGAGTCCATTGCGTGATTGGTATTTATTATTTTTTATGGAACCCTTTGTTGAATCCTAAGATAAACAACAGAGGTGGGGGAGATATGGCAAAAGCCCATTTGGCTGTGTGAGTTGTGATGGACCTTATTATGAATTTGTAGTGATGGGCCACTGTGAAACGCTACAGTTAGTAGAGCATGTCCAGTACTTAAGCAATAGCCAGGGAATTAACCATCGTGAGTGGTTCTTCGCCCAGCAGTGGCTGAAAGCCTCCAGGCAATTCCAGAGAAATACAATAGCCATGATAGATGGGCATGGGCTTGGAGATCTGCTAGCAGAGCTGCCATGTTTCATCATGGGAATTTCCAAAAGTGTGGAGAGGAAATTGAAGGGGGCGTAAGAGGCTGCGGGCAGGTCACAGAGAAGAAATGGTAGATGGGCAGTCCATAGTGGGCCAGGGGAACCAGAGACTGCAAGGCAATAGAAAATGTAGTGCTGGCTTAGGGTAGCAGTGCTGCAGGACAACAGAGAGTGCAGTGCTAGGGACAGCAGGGTAACAGAGAGTGTGGTGCTGGCTTGGGGATAATACAGAGCAGCAGCACTGGGCCTGCAGGCTGCTAGGCAGTGCTACAGAGAACTGCCAGGGAATGTTGATACCCAAAGGAATAAGTTACATTTTGACCTTAAACCCTAGATTGTCATAATAGCAACAAATATTGAAAGGTTGCATTGGGTACTAATTTAGTTTGCCTGTTGTCTCCAATTTACCACCACTAGAGCTCTGATGTGCCCTGTCTGTGGTTACTCACTGATTAATAACACACTCCTGCCTCAAGTCAAACCACTTGTGTTCCTGAGAAAGCCGGCAGACTCCTAGCTATTCAGAACAGGAAATTGGGATGGGATGGGAAACTGTTGTGTTTTCAGCTCCTTTCCCTGCCCGCACAGGGCTGGCCCCGATGCTGCATTTTGCTGTGCTTTGTCCTGCCCTGTTGTAAACATCCCCACGGAGACGGAAGGCCTTGGCTATGTGGCCTTTCAAATGATCAGCTTGTGTCTTTTGAGCACTCCCTTAACGGTGAGCAGGCTTTGTAATTCTCCCTGGAGGATCATAAGGAGTGAATTAACCTTGTCAGGGCCAGACCCTCCCTGGGTTTAGGAAACTGATTGGTTAAATGTGGGGCAAACAGTAGCCTGCTATTTCTAGGACAAGGGCAACCTTTCAGCCAGTTTTGGGCTGAGCTCCCTGCCTTTTGTAAGCAGGGAAGGCTGGTGCCATATCCAGTGTGTTCTCTGTCTGCAAGCGAGACCCTGGTTCACTCCTGAACCACAGTCCAAACCAGATGTGTTTGAAGTTGCCTGGCTCTCCATCCTTTAGCCAGCTGGGACTTGAGTTGTTCCCGCCAACTTGACACATTTGGTCTGGTGTGTGCTTCGCCTTGCGGAGGGAGAAATAGGCGAGTCTGTCAGAGCAATCCAGCACCTTGGAGCTTGTGTATTATATTCTAATAAGGGCACATCCATGGGTCAGCAATCACTTGGCCTTGTGCCTCTCAATGCACTCATGCTGGGGAGCTGATTGTGTTTCTGCTGTACCTCCCTGCTGAGTGCATATAGCCAAGTACTTTGCAGTGAGAATCTACTCCCTTTTATCTTGTACTTGTGAGCTAGTGATAGCAAAACTGCCTTTGATGTTACAGGCTTTTCCTTGACACAAATCCTCTCTGAACCAGTTCCTTTCCTAGCATCTGGTTTATGCACACTTCTGGCAGCTGATTGAGGTGGTTGTGTTTATTTGGGAGGCAGTTTGCTGACTGCAGTGTATGTACATCTCCTCGCATGATCTCACTTAGATAGCCTTTGCTTTCCACTCCAACAGCACCTATATTCACTAGTAGTGCCACCTATGCGGGCTCTGGAACTGCAGCCAGGTCCTGTTTTGAATAAAGTTTGTTCGCAATAAAAACAAATCATATGAAATGTATCGTAGATAAAAGTATCAGGGAAATAGGCTTTTTCCAGTAGATTAATGTCAAAGGAACGTTCCTGCTGCCCGCTCAGTAATAGAAACATACTAAGTAGTTTAGTTCAAACTTAAAATCATCAGCTTTTTTTTAAATAATAAAGTCAAGAATCACTAGCTATGTGACATACCTAGTAGTAAAGCTTTGCAATTCTCTAGACTAGAGCCATTCACCAGAGGGCTTCAGTTGAGATAAGCAATTTACCTGTGCAGTAAGAATTGTAATGGATGTTTTAGAGATGAGAACAAGGAGGAGTCTGGTGGCACCTTAAAGACTAACAGATTTATTTGGGCATAAGCTTTTGTGGGTAAAAAACCCACTTCTACAGATGCATGGCGAGAAAATTACAGATACAGGCATAGACATATATTGGTAAATGAAGAGAGGGGAGTTACCTTACTTTTAGAGATGGTTATCCTGAGTATAACAATACCGGCAAATGTTTCAAGTGTAGACAAGGCCATATACTGGTACAGCTTATTCCTCTTCCTGCATAGGAATAAGCCATACTGGTATATGGCACCCTTCTACTGATGTGACGGCATACATGCTAGTCAGTGCACCACTTTCATGCCACTGCTATAGTTAAATCAGTGCGACTTTTGTGTGTAGGCAAGACCTAATTTTAAGCGTGTAAGGAGACCCACAGGGCTTGATTCTCATTTATGCTTAAGGGATTGTCTGCACACGGGGGTAACGTGCTGACAGAGGTGTGATGTCTAAAACACACTAACATGTTGCACATTAATTAGTCCATGTAGACCCTGCTAGTGCACTTTAACATAATGCTCTTTGGAAGAGCGCTACATTAAGCATGCTAGGGAACCTTTAGTTCACACTGGCAGGATCAACATGGAACAATTAATGCTCTAGGTTAGTGTGCTTTAGAAATTACACCCCTGTACAGCGCATTATTCCACCATGAAGACAAGCCCTAAGGCCAGTTTAGGCTGTCCAGCTACTTTAAAGGGGGCCTTAATGGTGGGTATGAATGTATTATTAACTCCCACTTCAAGGCTCGTTCGTGCTAACAAAGCAGTGTACAGTGACCTCGTGTACATGGAAGTTTTTACAGGAAAAAAATATTTTTGATTAAATTTTTCAGAACTCCAAACCTGTTGTTTTTTTTAAACCAAAAAACAGTCCCATAAACAGTTTTGAAAAGTGAAAAGTTGTTGAAAAACTAGGGGGTTGGTGGAAAATGTACAGGAAATGTTTATGAAAACAACGCAAACCAACGGTTTATAAAATTTCCCACCAAAACTTGGCATTTTTTGTGTAAACCACATTATTCCTTCATTAGTAGTGGCTGTATTCATTTATCTGGCTTTTTCCTGGATAGAGAACACATGGATGTAAAATCCCAGGGCATCAAAAAAGATGACAGTTCATAAAATGGGAATAGGAATCAGGGTCCATAAATTCAACAGCCATCAAAGTGATTTCGGAAAGAAGTGCTCCATTGGGGAAGTGAACAGGACTTAAACACAAATGCCAGTTGGAACGATTACTGTGGGTGGGAGAATAACGTACATTTGAATTCAGTCATGTTGTCTTGGGGAGTCTAAGAAACAGAGAATAACTTGAAGCCATTGCTAGATTCTCTTTTGATTGCAGGTTGGTGTGGATCCTCCACATTTTTCATATACATAGGGTTCTTTGAATAAAGGCCAGCCAAATGTTAGACAAACGCCATATCTGATCAGATCAATGGTTCAACCAGTCCAGTATCCCGTCTCTGACAGTGTTCAACCAGGTGCTTCAGAAGAAGGAGTAGAACCTTCGTAAGAAACAGATATGCAAGACTATCGTCATGGGGGATTTCCTTCCCGGCCTCAAGCAGTTATTGGCTGGCTTATAGCCTGAAGCATGAGGGTTTATATCCTTTCTACATTTGAAGTTGGTCTAATATCTAATTCTGTTCAAATATCTGATGCTCCAAAGCTCTTTCCACATCTTGTAGCAGTGAGTTTGACAGATTAGTTATACAGTAAAAAGCATTTAATTGTATCTGGAGATTTTTTTTTAACCCTCTGATTTTCTTGGGTGAAGTTTTCTTCCCCTCCCTCTTGCATGGCTGGACACATAATTTCAATAGTGAAGAGGAGCAGGTGGAAGCTCAAGCACTGATCATGTCTGATAGGAAGAGAGGGGTTGAATTTTTAGAGACACTAAGATACTCCAAGGATGATATGGGCCTGACCCAGCCATCTGCTGTCAATAGGCCCATGTCTATACTGCAGGGACTGGCATAAACCCATAGCTTAGCTTACCGCTTATGACGGAAGTGGTTTTTCCCTGAGTGATGGTAGCTAGCTTGACAGAAGAATGTAGCTGCATCTACACTGAGGGGAAGGACAGCATAACTATGGTGCTTTGGGGTGTGGGTTTTTCACACTCCCTAACACAATAGCTGAGTTGACCTACATTTTAGGTGTAGCCCAGGTGCCAGGCCTAGAAGCGGCACTCTGAAGGTACGTCTACACCACGGGCAGTGGCAGGTAGGGTGTGGAGCTACACATCAGAGTGAAAAGCAGGCTACCTGTGTCCGTGAAAGGCTATGGCAGCGGTGAAAGGCTCTGGCAGTGGGGAGCTGCTGGAGCTTTTCCCCACTGCCTCTACCCTGCCAGAACCTTTCCCTGTTGCTGGAGCCTTTCCCTGGGGTGGGAAAAGGCTCTGGCAGCGGGACACTGCACTGCTAAAAATAGCAGTGTAGATGGGGGAGCGCTGCTTGGGTGTGTAGAGAACCGTGTCAGATACGTACCCAGGTACATACCCTAAGGTTCCGGCACTCTCCTAAGCTGTCTACGCTGCTGTTTATGTCTGTGCTGAGGGCTGTACTCTACACAGCACTATTAGGAGAGTGCACTGTACACTTACTGCCTTGTGGAATCCAGATCCTGTCCCTGAAGGGATGGCCTTGGGTAAAGAATGTTCCCTTTGGTTGGGAAAGAAGAAAGGGCAAAGTAGATGAGAAACAGCATTTCGCTGTCCTGAGGCGAAGGCTCGGAGTGCTGATTGGCTCCTCCTGAGGGGCTGTTATTTGTTTCCATCGTATTCTACTGAAATAGCAGCACTTCAACAACATATTTTTCTGTCTCCCCCCTCTTGGTCTTTTCTTCAGACAGGCTGGGGCCTGCAAAAGACCAGCATTAATCAGCATTCCAGAGCCTCAGCGCTGAAGCTCTCCTGGTAACAGCATTCCAAGGGCGGCTTAGCAGAACCAGGGATTGCCTCCACCAGAAAGGATTTGGAGCACTCGTAGGCAGTTTAATATAAAGGCTCCAATAATGGTACCCAGCCAGGCAGGATACCATGGCGACGAGGGCCACAGAAATACTTAGAGGTCATGGTAACCCCAGCTCCTGAGGCTGCTCAGAGAGCAGTGGGATGGAAGGATGCTAGATCCTATGAGCATTTACACTCCCCCCTGCATCTCTGAGGAGATTGTTGCTTTTGTGTCGGTTCTGTGATGACACCAACCAAGCTGCTAGGATAGCAGGAGCCTGTGCTGGAGGCTAGCTTCACTGCACTGCTCTTGTTTTCCCCTTCCCACCTACCTGAACCTTTTCCAGCCAGCAGGGTCTGGCTGCTCAGGGATTTATGGGGGTAGGTCTTTTCTGCTGCTGAGTCACGGTGTGATCTTGGGAGGCTGCTTAGCCTCACTGTGCCTCAGTTTCTTATTTGTAAAATGTCATCAGTAATTGTTTGTCAGACACTTTGAGATCTTTGCCTGAAAGGTGCCAGATATGGGCAGAGTATACCATCTGCATGGGAGTCCTATAGGACATGAAATCAGGCCTGCCTGCTTTGAGCTCCAGTATGTGCAAACTTCTCAGCTATAGGTAGTAAAAAAGAGGCAGCTAGTCTACCTCACTGCTACCTGCCCTGAGAATGACACACCAGCTGTAAAGCATGTTGTTTGAAGAAGATCCCCATTGACAATGTCTTCTCAAAATGCCACTATGTGGGTTCCTTTCCCTTTTTTGGGACACAAGGGCAGATGCCTAGGTGGTATGTTATAGCTCTGTGAACCTCTAGGATGGCTTCTCGCTCTGCAAAAGCGCATCAAGCTGGGACAACAAGGGCTTTTGCAAAGAGAAGACCAGATGTCGAGTCAAAGGGAGTTAAACACACTGAGTAGATGCTACCCGTCAGACCCAGGCTCTGTTATATATTCTCCACCTGGAACCTACATATGAAAATGTTAAGATCCTGCTTTTCCTCTGGGGGGGGAAATATAGTAGTCAATCTCTGAAAAATGTTCTCAAGGTTAATTTTTAGTTTGAATATGGGGTCTGTGCTGCCCGCCCACACTAGCCTGAGAGTGCTAGTTCCCTCCCACTGCTGTGTTGTACAGTCTGGTGACAGTGGGAACACCTGTTCAGTAATCATCTCACTGATCAGCTGTGAACATTGCTGCTAAACTTGGCATGACGGCTGCCTCCATCTCCAGCAGATGTTTCTAATTTTTAGCCCAACGGAAACTTTATGAATCACTTCAACTCCTTCCCAGGGAGGAAACCTCTTGTGATTCATCCCCCTCTGGGACTGCGGGGTTCCAGCCAGAGATTATCTGACAGACTGGTCCATCAAGTTCACTTGGCCCTGTCATTTTATTTTGCCTCCAGGGGATCATCCCGTATGGATTCAGGGTGTCAAAGATTGAACTAGACATAATCCACCCCATCCCCCCTCCCACTCCTTGTCACCTTAACTCCCCTTAATGTGTCTCTGTGTTTGTGAAGGGAGACTTTCTTACAGTGGAATGAGTGACTCAGTGGCAATGAACTGTGCTGTTCCAGGGCGTGAGCTCAGAGTACAGTCTCTGCTTCACAAGAGACATAAAGTCATTATGAACTTGGGGCTTGGTTGCTGGCCCCACAGAGCTGTAAAGGTCTCTTAGATGTCCCTGCCACTAGCTGAGCTGTAATAATAGCAGGAAGGACCAGAATGCTCCTTGTTCTCATAGCGTCATGCTGGAGAGAGTTCACAGGAAAAGTTACAGTAGAACATGAGCTCGTGTTTGCTAAACACATTCCATTCGCTAGCCCCAAATGTTTTGCCGCTCCTCTCTGAAAGGCCTTGGTATTGGATAGTCCAGTTCATGTAATGGGGCTGGTATCAGCGTAGAAAACTCAGAGTAGTTAACTTTTGTGGTGTGAAACCAGGGCAGATTCTGTAGGGCTGTATTGAAAACTAGCAGCTGTATTGAGGCAGGGACAGAATGAGGTCGTTGTTAAAGCTGATCATTTTTTAAGCCAAGCAGGAATAATGCAGTGGGCGCAGGTTGCCCCATTGAGTTGCAGCTTCGATCGGGTCCAGCTTCACTGGTGTTGTTGGAACACAGACAAGCTCAGAGTAAGTCTTTAGTGTTGTGTCATCGCCTAAAGCAACAGAAGGGTGTTAACAACCCTTGCAAGGAGCTGCTACATTCTGGCTAGTCATATTCATTCTAGCATTGACACCCTGTTAATGGCGAGATGTGAAAACAAGAGTGATTGTTAGAAACAGGCACAATAGTTGATCAGATCTCTAGTGCACAATTAGTGCCCGTCGGCTATTCATCAGGGAAGGAAATGGACTCCAAGGGCCCTACCTCAGGGAACAGGATATAAGAGAAAAGGTGAGAAAGGGCGAATAAAAACGTCTAAGGAACCAGACCCAGTGTCTTACCTTGGCAAGCAGATCTCTCACGGCATGACGTATGCAAGCCCTACTCTGTCACCAGGGGATCGAAGCAAAGAAACATCAATGGCTCTTACTTTTCCATAGCAGAATGTTGCTTCCAAAGCATGCCTGGTCCTCAAGACTTGTAATCTGGTGGGAAAGCAGAATAGCTGCCTCTGCAAGCACAGCTTGGTCTCCTCTGGGGCTGGTCAGAGCTCAGGGCAGGAACAGATAAAATCTTACCTGGTGTCCCCTAACTTGTTGCCTTCTTTTCTTCCTTTAGACGTTGTTTCACCCCAATAGCGGAGCAGCTGGAAAGGCCGGAGAGATAAAAGCTCTACGGCTGGCTCAATATAAGGCATTTTACACTACAGGTATAGTCTGTTTGAATTTAGAAAAAGCCCCTTATCCAAAGGCCTGGGTGTCTGGGGGAGAGATTTAAAAATCCAGGCAGATTGGTACAAACAAGCAGATCCAGGAGCCTCCCGCAAACCAGAAAATGAATCAAATCCTTGCCCCAGCCACGGGTCCCTCCCCCTGCAGGCTTTGTGGCCCAGAGTTGGTGACCTTCAGGGCAGCGTCAGACCAAGGGGAGTGTGAATTCCAAAGCTGAGGATGCCTCCCAGAGAAGGTGCTGACAGCAGCTTCCTTTCTCAGCCCCAGATTCAGCAAGGCACCTAGGCACATGGCTTCAGGGAGGCAAGCCATGTGCTTAAAGGTAGGAATATGCTGCAGTGCTTTTTTGAGTCAGGACCTGAACGAGGGCTTTAGCCACAGCACCTCTGATGGTCACAATAACTGATAGTGGTGACCTCTGGAAACAAAGCTGGGGAGCACTTCAACAAAAGTTACAGAGGAAGGATTCTGATGTGAGAGGACAGCAAGAGGAATGACATGCTTCTCTGCAGCCCTCTGGACATGCTTAGGTTCCATTAACCTCAGAGGGTGGATATTAAAATGGGACCCTCACCCCAACTTCAGAACTGCACACAATTCCACTGCTCCTATTCACAGCATGTGGCTTTTTCTGAGGCATCTCCGATGTAGTATGTAGCCCCTACAGAGCAGGTGCCTTCCCTGCCAGAGTCTCTGCTTACCAGCAGCACTGGACCTGCTCACTTTCCTCTTCATCTTGTTTCCTTTATTTTTAACCTTCGGTTCACTTAGCCTTCTTGTAGCTATTCTTGTGTCTCTGTGTTGCCCTTTGTGTCTCAATTCCCTTTTAGAACAGCCCACAAGATGCCTTCCTATCCTCCCCTTGCCTGTAGAGCTTGCAAGAGCTATAATTTCATAACTGGGTCAAACTCGGGTCAGCCCATGCAAACCAAGGCACAACCTTGCTGGAGGGTTTTAACCACAGCTGCAGTCTCCAGTGCAGTACAGGGTTTCTGAGCTATAATTACCGATGGTTGTCATGCTAGTACCGTTTGCCAGAGATCACAGCAAGCCCTAGGACTGTCACTTCATATAACGTAGCTCCCTGTCCTTCCTGCGGTGCGATTCCTGAAGAGCAGACAGCCACTTTTACAGATGTTTCCGATACAGTACCACTGCACAGTAAATGTTACTAGGCAGGACGTTCCTTAGCCTATCACTGGAATAATCCATGTAGAACTCGAAAGCTTTTCTGTCTGCTGCTAGGTTGTTAAGCCATGTCCAGCAATGTGGTAGCAACTGTAGGTATAAGAGGTTAGACCTACACTAGAAACTCACTGATCTCCTTTGCTTGTGAGTAACTCATTTGCCATAGTTATATCGGTTAGCCTAGGACCTTGGCACGCCTTGGTAACAGAAGTACCTGCTGTGTTCAGGCTGCTACGTCTGCTAGAAACTAATGACGCTGCAGCAGGGATGGCTGCCAGGGGACTTCAGAGTTTTTCTCTGGGTTTCCATTCCAGGCGGGGCGAAAGCCTGTGATGGAAGTGTTGGGCTGGAGGAGCATCACCAGCCACCGCTCATTTTTAACCTGGATCAAGACGTTCAGGAGCAGGTGCCTCTGGATGTGGAGGCTGGCGAGTATCGGGCTGTGCTACCTGTGATAACCAGGGCTTTGACAGACTTTCTTCAGGATATTGCAACAGACAACGTCTCAACAGCTGATTACTCTCATGAGCCAGCGGCAGTGCCCTGCTGCAATCCACAGCACACAGTTTGCCGATGTCAGGCTTGCTGCTCTAGCGGTAACAGGGAGCCGTAGACAATCATTTCACACTGAATCAGCTATCAGGACAGTCTGTGCCATTCTAGCTGTGCTGTATGCAAATAAAGCTGATGCTGTCTAGACCAGCTCGAAGGACTAGCATATCAGTGTGTAGCTGCCGTCGGCACGGACAGCAGACATGGCTCTCTTTGCAGTGTTTAGAACAGCATAGCCATGTTGAGACACTGTGAGTGGAGTGTTCTGAGAAGATCACCTTCTCTGCTCCTGCATAAAGAGCTGTTAGATCTAGATCTGTAGTTCTCACACGATTTACCACTGTGGGCCACATCCAACACTACCGGAATGGCCTGTATGGGTGTCACATCGACCATAGCTCTGTTCTGAATGGGCTGCAAACAGCCCGCAGCTTGAGAACCACTGATCTAGATTGTGGTTGGGGGGGCAGGGAGGAAGAAGGGGGAATGCTCTTTGTGGGCTCACCAGGTGACAGAGGCGGTTCTTGGGTCAAAGCCCTTGTCTATGGTATTGCCCCCTGCCTGTACCGTGGAGAATTGCTGCAAAAGATGAACCTGCATGTCACTTGCCTCTCTGTGATCTGAAACTGGCCTTGAAGGGGACTTGGGGGGATGGGATGTGAGGAGAGAGGATGAGCCCAGGGGAGCACAGATGGGGAGGAAGGGGTCCCAGGAAGCATTGGATTAAACCTTTGTACATGTGGCCTTGCCTGTGTCAAGGCCCTGAGATCTGTTGGCTCAGAGGGCCAGACACCCCCCACTATTCCTGGGGAGGTGAGGGGAAATCTTTACCCCCTCTGGCAGCACAAGGTGGTCACTCTTGGCTCCAGGTGGGTTTTTCTATCTAAGGTTAAACCAGTATGGGCTTTACATGAAATTAAGATGAAGACAACGACCCAGCTCTATATCCTAGGGACAGGCGAATTGCAGGGAGAACTGACCTCCTCCTAGAGACTTAAACAGCTGACAACAAGTAGTAAGGCCAAGCCCCATCCTCGCCCCCCAGGATTTCTTACCCATATTTACAAAAGGCTCCCGCTTAGAATAATGCCCTGTACTTCCAGGGCAACTTGCTCTGCTGAGGATCTCACAGCACTTTGCCAAGATGGGCAAGTGTTAGCCCAGCTTGAGGGGATTCCTTTAGCACAGCATGCTGTCCCTGCCCTGGTGTAAGGGTGTTTGGGGATGGCTTAGAGAGGGGGTGTGAAAGGGCAGAGCCAGAGCATGATGCCCTCCTGCAATCTTGACCACTAAAGGAGCTCCTTGGGAGCTGTTACGTACTGGCACAAGGTAGCACAGCCCAGAGACCAACCTGGTGCCTGGCAGTTCCCTGAATGGTGCTGGAAAGCCACAATGCCCTTTCCTTTCCCAGGCTGTTGCACATCTAAGCCATTATCTCCATGTTACAACTCGGGAATCCCAGGCAAACGTTATGTGAATCCCCCAAGGCTGCAGCAGGTCAATGTCACAGCAGCAAACAGAGACCACAGGTCACACATCCTGGACAATGCTCCTGAAGCCAGAAAGGGTTGGGCAGGGTTGTAAGTTAGTCCAGGTTCAGCAATGGCAGCAGCCGTCTTGAGTCTCAATTCTCATCTTTAACGACGATGCCCTTCACTCTCAAAATAGTATTGTTTGAAACAAACCAGTCAACGTGCAGCTGAGGGCAACAGGTGATGATTCACAAACAAACAGTAGAAACCAAAACTAGGAGCAGTTCCACTAATAAACCTGAATCAAGACTGACATCCGTAGGGCCCCCCAGAGAACAGCAAGAACTCCCACACCGAGCAGCCACTGACGTATGACGACTTTATTACTAGTCTTCTGGTAGAGCTCAAACATAATAAATTGGGAGATTTCCCTCTAATATCACTGCAAAAATACTCTGCATGGATAAAATATTATGTATATACTGTACAAAGACATAGTTTAATAGACTTTATACACATAAAACAGCATAAATTAGAAAAGGGAAACCCATGTATATAAAATTCAGGTTACATACAAATCTGGTCAGGTTAGCATTTACAATGGGGTGTTAATGTCTCCTTTGTTAAATACAGCACTGTGCATGCAGTACAGTTCTACCACTCCCGTACGCCATGTCAGACACAGGGCCCGAGGGGTGAGGTAACCACTTGAATATACTGTTGTAAAAGCAATGCAGCACCTCTGGTTATTCGCCCTGTTGTAGACACCCCCAAATCCTTTCTTCCACACTGCTGGGTTTTTCCAAACCACTTCCCAGTGCCTGTCTCGAATCCTGAGGTTGGCGTCTCATCATGACCTCTTCACTTTGCCTGGGTGACCTCCACGGCACAAGATTATCTACCAAAATCAAAACAGAACTGCCTTACTTTTCCCAGCAACAGGCCGTTAAGCAGGGTGCATTACAGAAGGCTTTGCATGTGCAGGGGACAGTGTTACTTTCTGGTCAATGGGAGTTGTGTGTTTGCTCTACATGTATAGGTTGGTGATAATGTGTCCCTTATCCAGCTGCCATCGCATCCAGAACAGAGAGATTAAAAGTAGACAAAGCATGCAGACATACTGGATCACTGCGTGTCAGCTCTGAACTCCGGTAACAGAATACAGCATCCTCCTCAGGACACGGGCAGGAAATACTCAATGGCAAGGATGTTTAAATAGCTACTTCATACCAGCACCACACACACAAGCCACAACAAGGGGACCAAAGATCTCTGGGCAAGAACTGCACCTTCTTATGGAAAAGCCTGGGGAGTGGGGGTTGCTCCCCCACCCACTACCCTCAGAAGGGTTCTTCCGCTCTACAGAGACTCCACCCAGCAGCTAATGTGTTCTGGGTGTCAGTGCACAGATGTCTGTTGGCTAGATCACCCCCCAGCTCCTCCATCTTGGGCTGAGTTGCAGAGACACAACGCTAGAAGGAGCAAAAGGCCAGCCATACTTCCACAGAAGCTTCCCACCAAGGAGCACTATTATTAACAGACACTTCCACAGAGGCACTTTTGCTCTTTGTTACCGCAGGTAGCAACTATAAAGAAATGCAGCCAAAAATTCATAGTAATGCCAAATGTCTACGTAGCGGAGTTAGTATGATCAAAACGACAGAAGGCCAACGTGGAAAACAAACACCGTGAGCTAGGCAAGCACTGTAACATGCAACACAAGCGTGGCTGCAATATTTTCACTTCAGGCGTACGAAAATATCAGTTGTTTAGACAGCTTGGAACCTGTAGTAAATAATGCTTTCGGCAACAATCCTCAGCAGTATCTCCACCAACTTCGGCATAGCAAGGCTGACCAAACAACGCTCCCTGTTTTAATTATAGGTAAGTTCTGTTCCTTGGCAACAGGGTCCTAGCTCATTGCAACTTATCTAGTGCATAGCTCTCACCTGCGCCTGTTGCTAAGCCGTTCCTGGTTTACATAGCTGCAATGTCACCTTTATTCTGCCCTAGGGACTAAGCTACTTTGTGCTAAGCAAAGTTTGTTAATGCTCTGATGATCATGATTAGATCTTCATCCACAACTCATGCTAACTACACTGCGTCCATTACAGGAAGCTCTTTTCTAGCATTTCACACTATTTATGCTGAACTAACTCAAATGAAACCTGAAGCTAGTAAAGTAAAGAGTGAAATAATGACTGCAACAGGCTCTCTAAACAGCCTCTTCATTATTGGCCAAGCAGGAATACTGGGGTGCGTATTGCAATGGGCAGACATTCATCAAAGCCTCGAAGAGCCGCTCAGTAACCCAAATTGCAGCAAACAGGTGGTAGATGGATATGGCCCATTGTAAGGCTCGGTTTTCTCACTGCTATTGACAATGCTAGTTGCTGGGCATGCATACAGGAGCTATATGCTCACAGTGGCAGCAGTGTGCTTCAGCTGCCCGCCCTTTTGTACTGGTCACTCAAGTGTCATTAAATCTGGAGGTAACAGAACAAAAGGTCCTGAGCATGGAAGCCATTTTAAAGGCTCCTTTTGCATTTCAGTCCCAAGCCATTGGTTCCATCAAATAACTTGTCGCTTTGCAATCTCTAGCTGGAGTTCAGAAAATGCCTCTAATGAAATTCCCTCTTGCTAACAGGCTCCATCTTAATATTCCTGATACGAGATTCTTTGGTTCTCAGCACATGTAGAAGAATCCAAAAGACATGTAACCGTGCATGAGAACCCTGCATTAGATCTCTGTAGGTAGGCTTTACATTCTGCACAGATCCTCTTTCCTAATACAGCAATTCCTCACTTAAAGTCGTCCCGGTTAACGTTGTTTCGTTGCTGATCAATTAAGGAACATGCTCATTTAAAGTTGTGCAATGCTCCCTTCTAATGTTGTTTGGCAGCTGCCTACTTTATCCACTGCTTGCAGGGAGAGCAGCCCGTTGCAGCGAGCTGGTGGAGGCTTGGAACCAGGGTGGACTGGCAGCCCCCCTAAGTTCCCTGTGCTGCAGCCACCCAGCAGGCTATTAATTGCTGGGCAGTTCAGCTGTCCCTGCCCCACTGCCATGTGTTGCTCCTGCCCTCTGCCTTGGAGCTGCTCCCAGAGACTCCTGCTTGCTGGGAACGGGGGGAGGGGATGCTAATGTCAAGGTGTCCCCCTTCCCCCTGCTCCAACACCCCGCTTATCCCTTCTCCACATAGAGCAGAGAGGGGACACTGAGGGAGAGAGACAGAGAAAGCCTGGGGCAACAGCTGCTGTCTCAACTTCCTGATCCACTTAAAAAGACAATGCACTTAAGAGTGGGTCAGCTTACTTAAAGGGGCAGTGTGTATCTCTCTGTCTGTCTGCTATGCTGTCTCCCCTCCCTTGTGTTCATGCTGCCTTGTTGTTTATGTAGCCTCTCATCAATGTGTTAACCCTTGAGGGCTCAGCCGAGTGCTAGTTCATCATTTAGCAGCAAGCATTCCCTGCGAAATATCCCTCCCTCTTCCACCCTCTAAATTCACCACCTCAACCAAGCTGTGAACAGTATTAAATTGTTTAAAACATATACTTTGTGTGTGTGTGTGTGTGTATGTATATATATATATACATATACACACACACACTATGTTTTAAACAAACAATTTAATAAACATATACTCTGTGTGTGTGTGTGTATGTATTATATATCATTTTTTGTCTGGTGAAAATTTTTTTCCTGGAACCTAACCCCCCTATTTACATTCATTCTTATGGGGAAATTGGATTCACTTAAAGTCGCATTTTTCAGGAACATAACTACAACGTTAAGTGAGGAGTTACTGTACATTCTATGGGCCTTTGCAGAGATTTCTTTGGCATGTATATTTCATTTCTATTGAAGCTGCTCTATAGGTTTCATCCTTCTCGTTAATAAACGCTGCTCAGTCCTATAGGACTCGTCCATAAAACCTCATGACCACGCTATCTATCTCTTTAGAACATTCAGAAAAACACCTTGTGATCATGGTGTCCTGAAGAAGCTGCAATGAATTCTGAAAGGCTACTTTGGCTATGTGGCCAAAATCACATCAGCATTAAACTCAGGCGTAAAATGCATAAATCAACAATTACTTAGGCTCCTGGAAAGATCTTTTGGAATACTGACTGCCATCTGTCAGATCACTAGCATACGTAAGCAGAAGTCACAGCTGGAATTTGTGCAGCTGTGTGTGGCCAGAACCACATGAACATTTAAAACTGGACCTGTACATAGAATAAATAATGTGGGTTCATTCCTCCCTTCCCAGGATTTCTGGTCCTCCTAGCAAGTCAGCATTCTGCAGGGATCAAGTATTGACTTCAGTGCTTTCTTCTCGAGACATCAATCTTAGGGTACTATGCTGCCAGCCATTAAGTAGCAATTTTCTCATAAAATCAATAGCACAGACACTAAGTCCCTAAGTGGACTTCACAGAATCAAGTCCACTCCTATCACTGAAAGTGAAATAGGTGATGAAACTGGTAGTGACTTGGAGAACAAGGTTAAATAGCTCCTAGCAACATAGGTATCATCCAAACAACTTCTAGTTGTGGTCAGATTTTAAAATTAACACAGGTCCTCGGGCTTTTTATCTCCTCCTCTCACTAATATCTGGGCTGACCTTTTCCTTGTTAAATTAAGTGGCACCTTTCTATTGCCAGCAACAGGCTCTGGATCAGATCCAAGCTATGGCACCTTTAATACTAATGAGTTAGTCACATTAAGCAGTGATTGAATTCAGTAGAAGGAAGAGTATTTAAAAACCAGAGGAGCTATAGGATACTGTATGTTGCTCCTTCCACAAAACTGTCCAAATACAAAGCATAACGAGTCGAGCTGGCTGGGCGGGGACAATTCCATTTTGCAACAGTTTTCAAGGTTTCAGAATTTGTTTTTGTTCCAAACCCTTTCAAACATTTTCACAAAACGGAAATGGGTTGAAATATCTGTTTTTGGATTGAAAGGGCAGGCTTTGATTCTGATCTCTAGTCAAAACTGACCAGAGTGTCCACCCTAGACCCCAGAAACCTTTCTGTTGAAAACCTCATCGAAATCAATACATCTCCAAACATCAAAGTGTCCGACCAGCCTTACTTATAAGCAGCACAGTGTAAGCAAATGCTGCACTAGCAACTGGAACCTTCAGCAGCAAGGAGGAAAAACAAAGTTCTAAGTCCAAATGCTTCATCTGGAAGCTCCTACTGCCAGCTCACAGCAGAGAGGCCTGTTTTGGGAAGTAAGTCACACACATAAGTTGTTCTGTCAAGTTAATTACAGCACAAAGTTTTGACAGATCAAAGTCCATTTAATAAAGCCCTGTTGGTGGACAGCAGGGGTTTTCGGCTGCTTTCATACAATCCAGTCACAGCATGCAAACTCACGGGAGCATGTCAGTTCAGCTCAGCTCCTGCTTGTTGGCACTTGCTTGTCCCTAGAACACACACTCAAGAGCAGGTTCCTTGGAAACAAGCACAGGAATTTTTTGTGGGCTCCACTCCTTCTAGAACATTGGCTTCAGCACCCCAGGGGTCAATATGAAATGGTTAAAGGGTAAACACTTCAAACTAAATACCCTGAACAGGAAGCCAATGGGGAAGAGAGAAAAGGGTCATGCCAAGTTTCAAACCAATTATGTTGCCGACAAGGGAAGGGAACTGTATAATCCATGGCTGTGTCATGCACAGTTCTGAACTAAAGCAGTGAGTTTCATGAGTTCTGCAGCAGTACATCTCAATGTGCTTTAGAGTATCACTAAATCCTAAGGAGTCCAGTGGCACCTTAAAGACTAACAGATTTGGGCATAAGCTTCTGTGGGTAAAAAACCCACTTTTACACGGTCTTTCAAACAGCCCCCCAACCTGAAGCAAATACTCACCAGCAACTACACACCACACCACAGAAACGCTAACCCAGGAATCAATCCCTGTAGCATACCTCATTGCCTACTCTGTTCCCTTATCTACTCTAGCAACACCATCAGAGGACTCAACCACATCAGCCACATCATCACCTGCACGTCTAGTAATGTGTACCATCATGTGCCAGCAATGCCCCCCTGCCATGTACATTGGCCAAACCGGACAGTCCGTACGTAAAAGAATAAATGAACACAAATCAGACATCAGAAACGGTAACATACAAAAGCCAGTAGGTGAACTCTTCAATCTCCCTGGACAATCTATAACAGATTTAAAAGTAGCTATACTTGAACAAAAAAACTTCAGAAACAGGCTTCAAAGAGAAACAGCAGAACTAAAATTCATTTGCAAATTTAACACCATTAATTTGGGCTTGAATATGGACTGGGAGTGGCTGGCTCGTTACAAAAGCAGCTTCACTTCTCCTGGAATTGACACCTCCTCATCTATGATTGGGAGTGGACTTTATTGGCCCTGTCAACAATGGTTCTCCACTTGTGAGGTAACTCCCTTCTCTTCATGTGTCAGTATATAATGCCTGCATCTGTAATCTTCATTCCATGCATCTCAAGAAGTGAGGTTTTTTACCCACGAAAGCTTATGCCCAAATAAATCTGTTAAGTCTTTAAGGTGCCACCGGGCTCCTTGTTGTTTTTGTGGATACAGACTAACATGGCTACCCCTGATACTTGACACTAAACCCTAGTCAACTTTGAAAATCTCATCCACCAATTGTGGGTCACATCCTGAGACCATAATATAGTTTTTACTTGGTCCTTACTCAGGCAAAACTTCCACTGAAGATGGGTAAGGACTGAGTAAAGGACTCAAGCTTCTGTCCACACTAAACTGCTGCAACAATTTAGTCAAGTCAAAGTGTCCTGGTGTATTAGTGTGTTACCAGTATGGAGAGGCTGCTAACTACTATAAATTATTATTGCAGGTAACCAACATCTGCCCTCTCAAATGTTAAGCAAACAACATAGTAAGTGTTTGGCTACTAGATCACATAACTGGAGAGACACTGCCAGGTTCAAAGTCAGTTTTAAAAAGCAAAAGTGTCCTTACCTCTGGTGACTAATGCGGATAATTGTTAAAAGATTGGAAATGGATTTTAAGTTCTAGTACGCTTGTCCCCATTTGGGCTGGAGGTTTGGGCTTTCTCCAGAGGCGGCAGAAACTCACTGTGAATTGGGGGCATGGGGCAGCAGATCAGAGATGCTCTACATGGGGAGCAGGGGAAAGTCAGGGCCAGCGTGGGGAAGTCGAGTGTCAGGAATAGATTCTGGAGTGGGATGGGTGCTCTGCACAGGGAGCTACTTAGCCTCAACGGTGTGTGCGCGTGGTGTGTTCCTGCCTGGATCCTGGGTCCTGCTCAGCTGCCTCTCTCTACCACCCCTCGTGCATTTGTGCATGGTATAGAGAACGGCACTCCAGGGTGGAAGCACAGATCAGCCCCCCCCCCCCCCCCAATATTTCCATTGTGGTGGTGTTAGCCCCTTTTGCCCCTCTGATTCCGCATCCCTTGGGATTTTTTGCATTTCACTCAGCTTGGGAATTAAAAGATGGCTCAATTTTACTTTTGTTCTGGTCACTTCAAGTTGCAGCTGCACCAGCCCAACACTGGGACATGTTTGCACTGAAAATACTGCTGGGGATAATAATATTTTTGTTAAAATGCTGCCGTCATCGCAGTTAAAGCTACTTCTATTAATATGAGAGACAGGCCCAAGATTTAAAGGTCAGATCCAGATTCAAATTTCACCCACATTTGTAGGTGCTTAAACACTGGGAATCTGCTTGGCCCTCTCTCTACTTAATGTTAGGTTTTGTAGGCTGTAGCCCCATCCCTAGCTGCCACAGCTGTGGGCATAAACTACCTTGCGGTGTCCCTGTAACATAGCTGTTATAGGCTTGATAATGGATCGGGGCACATTAGAGAAAGGGAACAACATCTCTTCTGTAAGAAGTTAATACTTTCTTCTTAGCATGATGGCTGTACTGCTGTTTTAAGGACTCCTAATGCTCACAGGAGGGAATTCATTCTCGTCATCAAGACGCACTGGTCCAGTTGCAAATTCGTGCTCTGGGATAACCTCTCCTCGCAGGGCGCCCCCATCTTCTGAGTAACCTGTAAAAACAAAGAAAGGCAAAAGACTAAGGACAAATGAATCCAAGAAGCTCAGAGCTGAGCAGGAAGAAACACCATCTTCTCACTGCATTTGAGCTCAGAGCTGGTTTCTGCAGCAGTTTGGCAAAGTAGCTGGGGGATCGGCGGGGGGTGTGGGGTGGTGTTGTCTTTGCCACCAGTAGTCTGGGGAACAGATTAAGGGATTAGCGTCTGCAAAATAAGTTTTCTGCTTCTCACCACAGGCAAACCAAGAGAGGCTTGGGTAATTTGCTGCAGTAACTTTAACAGCCACGCAGCTGTAGCATAGGAGTCATTCATACAGAAGACCTGGAAGAACTCAAAGATGTGGCATTTGTTTCTGTATGATGCACGTAAGAAAGAGGCTTAACAAATAAATCAGTTTCAATAATAAACTAGGTCTCATGCTGTACAGACTAATGTCCAGGGAAATGATCAGACCAGCTTGTGTTCCCAAAGAGAGTCAAAGAGTTTAAATTGTAATCATGCTTTATACTGTTTCACTGTCTTTTCGTTTCTTCAATTATTATGACAACCAAATGATCTAGCTTAAAGTACATTTGCACCTTGCAGCAATGAGATAATGCCAAGAATGTATTTAATATGTCTGTATATATATCTCCTCACTATATCTTCCATTCTATACATCCAAAGAAGTGGGCTATAGCCCACATAAGCTTATGCTCAAATAAATTTGTTAGTCTCTAGGGTACCACAAGTACTCCTGTTCTTTTTGCGGATACAGACTAACACGGCTGCTACTCTGAAACCTTTAATAAAAGGGGGAAAAAAATCCTGTAAAAGGACCTCTGTACAGGACGCATTTCTGCTCTCAGTAGATATGGGCAACATCCACTGAATATTAACAGAAGTTGTGCCCAAGCGCATGGAGAGATGCACACCCACCCCTGCAAACTCACTCTCCCTGGCATGCATTCTGCTTAAGGAAAGTAAGCAGACTGCTTGATGCTAACAAACTGCTAAGGAATCACACTCCATGTTTTGGTAAAAGCTTGTCAGAGACTTTGGTCTTGCTGATTTATTCCCAAGAATTAGAAACCTGAAATACTGCTTTGTGTTTTTCATTAGGATTATTTCTGATCACCTCAGATATAACGTTCTGCAAGGCTGCTGTCATGATGGAATCATTTATTTTAAACTGGGGAGGAGATGTGTTAAAGGTGACTGAGTCTATTAGAGCAAGCCCAGGTCCCTGTAATAAAAATCTTGTTCTATTGGCTAGTGTGTATGCAAATCTTGATGACTACAAAGTATAAGAGGGCAGTCACCCCCTGGACTCCTGCATCATTTTAGAGCTAGTTTCTGTACGAAGAGGCAAAGTGGTTTCAACAGAATTTTAGCGATCCTGACACACTGCCATGGAGATCTGGCTTTTTCTGGACAACCACCGTCTCAATGGTTGGACACAGATCTGACAACTGTTATCAGTAACAAACTGTAATGCAAGTGAGAATATAGTTACTGCTCTTCCCAGCGGAATTGCAGCATAATTTTGATCATTATTAATCATGCTCAGCATTAGTTAGTGCTCCCTGCTGTCAAAGCATTGTAAGTATTAGCCAATTCATCATTAGGACACCCCTGTGAAGTAGGAAAACAAGGTGGTGTTTTGCAGTAAACTGACTGTAATCAGTTTGTTTCACTCCTGAAAATCGAAAGACCAGACTCTTTAGAGCCAAGAATGATTTCCTCAACATGTCACTTATTTATACTGTTTAGGGTTCTTGGACATATAGCACAGATCCAAGGTACTGGAAACTGGCTACAAGCAAGGATGAAACACAAGCTCAGGTCTGGAAAGTGTTCAAAGCTCTGAACAGAGAGAATCTACTACAGGGTGTGGTGGTTATTCCAGAGAAGGGTGGGGAAAGACACATGGATTTACAGACCGAGGTGCTGCCACAGGGCTCAATGCTACAAATGAGGAGGGTGAGTAATAATACTGAATATTTACACAGTGCTTTTAATATTCAGAGCTCTTTGAAATACACTGTGGAGCTCCACAGATTTATTATATTAAACCTCACAACACACCCGGGCCAGATGGTGTCATCTGACACAAGGAGGTTAAGGGCTTGTCTACATTACCCACTGGATCGACGGGCAGCGATTGATCCAGCGGGGGTCAATCTATTGCGTCTAATCTAGACGCGATAAATAGACTGCCGAGCACTCTCCCGTCAAGCAGAGGGAGAGGCTCAGGCAGAATCAACCGGGGAGCGTTAGCTGACAACTTAACACGGTAAAGACACTCCGGTGAGTAGATCTAAGTACGTCAACTTCGGCTACATTATTCACATGGCTGAAGTTGCTTAACTTAGATCAACAATCCCCCCCTGCCCAGTGTAGACCAGGCCTAAGTGACTAGCTCAAGGCTACAGAGGGAGTCATTACTAGAGAGGAAATTCAAATGTAGATGTTCCCGATGCCCTCTCCTGTGCTCAGCTCACTAGAGCAACCCTCTGCCTCATGCATACATGAGCACTGGCCTTTCCGAATTGGTGACCATAATAAAACATGGGGTGTGGGGAAGGACAACACCATGGAACTTACAATGAACTTGATTGCAATGAAAGTCCATTCTGTAGTTGAATCAGTGCAAGAGGGCCCCAAGAAACCCAAAGGACACTGTGTGAGCATAAGGATTAGTCTGGATGGATCGGATAGCAGGAACAGGGTGATGGTGAAGCAGAACAAAACATCCCAAGTCATTTCAATGGGCTGCAACATGGAAAGTCCAGTGCCAGGGAAGCCTCTGCTCAGTGATGCTCTGCGGAGAAAAATTCTGACTTTGCTACAAGAAGCTTTCACCTGGTCGCCCTTTCAGAGATGCCAGCCCCTGCGGCAAGTCCAGCTCACCTGCCATGTGCTCACCTGGCATGGATGAAGATGAAGGCATTGTACTTTGTCGGGCTACGGTTGCTGCGTAAGACTGAGGTAATGGAGACCGGAGGTCATTTTCTTTGTCCTCATCTGTCTTTTCCGAGCTGAGCAGGCTGATTGTTTTGAAGCAAGAGAAGGAATAAGTTAGCTTTGATTCTGTCCATTCCTCTCCTCTGCGGCAGTTCTAACAACGCCCTTGTACAGGTCACAGTGATGGATAATGAGCTTCTAAGTAACAGACTCATCCAAAGTTTCTGCGAGATATCAACCCTGCTACAAAAACATTAGGAGCTCACAGACACAAGGAAACCAAACATGAACCTGAAACAGGCCATCTGGGGCCTGCGCTATGCAGGAGGTACATGGCAAGACCATTGTCACTGATGTCTGAATTAGCCAGGCACGCTGGAGCATGCTCAGCACTCAGCTTTTACGTGTGTTCGTTTTGTGAGTTTAACAGACAATGCTTAGGCAGATAGACAGACACATCTCTTCCACTCCACCTCAAAGGCTTAATATTATCCATAGCTATGTAACCCTCTGGGGTTATTCATTTGAAATGGACATACAAATTAAAAAAATCTCCCAGGAGAAGACTGCACTCTGCCAGATGGCTATTTGTGTTTATGAGAGCTCCCTGTACTGCCTTGCACGATCACTCCTCCCGGATCAGTTCTAGAGCACCAGAGAGGCAGTACTCCTGCCTCTCCAGTGCACGGACCACGTTCTCCACCCAGAGGATCTGATTGCAATGGAAGTACTTTGGCTTCAGTGGTAGAAGATCAGGGCCCCAGAATTTCAGAGAGGAACAAACCTCTCCAAAGAAGTGGGCTGAAAATGTCCCCTATCCAAAAGCAGAGTGGCTCCAGGCTGAGATTTTCGCAAAGCAGCTAGTGATTGTGATGCCTCAATGTCGGGGTGCTCAGCTGGAGACACCTGAAGGGGCAGGAAGTGCCTAACATCTGCCCTTTGGAAATCAGACTCCTTCAAAGAGCCTCAGGTTGAGCACCCAAAATCTAGTCACTTTTTAAATCCTAGTGTCTCAGTTTCCTCAGGATGAAGTTTCCCTTTTTAAAGATCAGTCAGTGCATCAGCCAGGCCCAGTGGCTCAGAGCACCTGTGATGTGCTTACTTGTGTTTCTTAATTAAGACGCACTCTCCTCCATCTTGAGGGTCTAGGTTGTAGATGTAAAGGTGTCCATCTGATGTTGTAACTAACAGTCGTGGCAGCTTCTGAATCCTAATAAGAAACGAAGACATGGATCTCTGTGCTAACAGTGCACTGTGGGAAGAATGCAGAGCTGGGCGTCTCCACCAGGACACTTGTCTGCCCTTCAAGTGGTAGCACATGAAATTACAGCCATGGCCAGGATACGACTGCTATCCTCACATACATACCTCGCACATTCCCACTGCTCTAGATCCCCGATGATGGGCAGTGACACTCTGCACTGGAGCAGGGAGACAAGGGGCTAAAGCCCTGCAAGGGAGGCCAGGCATGGGGCATGCCTGACCCCATCCAACCCGGGTTACCTGTAGTGTAGACATAGCCTTGAAGGGTCCACACGCAGTTTGCCCTGGTTTAACTAAGCAATGCAGATTGGTGTGTAGACAAGACCTGAGTGATCACCCAAAGTTAAGGAAGGGCTGTGCAGAGGACCTAATCTGCACCTCCAACTTTGCCTGCCACATCCCTTGAGCGGACTGTTGTAGGTAACCTATGTGCAGTAAATGCACCTTCAACAAGCTAATACACCACCCTTCTCTGCCTGTCACATCAGGAAACAACCCAGTTGTATTCTGTGTCTAGCACCCTTTGCCAGCTGATGGGGTGAAGAGAATGCAGATGTTCCAACTTACGTTGACAGCGTGCAGATGTTCCTTTGTCCAGAGAAGTTCAAGCGCACAGTGGCAAAGGCTCGGTCCTGGTTCATCATGTCCGACACCTGAGCAGGGAGGTAGTTGGTAGCAGCCATAAACATCTTTCCCATGTAACCACTCCAGGTGGGAGCCTCTTCTGTCCGGCTGGGGATAATAAAACACCCATCACTGAGGCTATGTGCAGTAGCTACCACAACTAGCATCAACAAAACAACAGAGACCAGGGCTAGTTAAAATTTACATACAAATTAAAACAACCATACAGGCATCTTCCTTTTGCCAGCCTGTGCAAGCTGAATCACAAGAGTTCCCTGAACAGTCTTTGCATAACCCCCCTTACCCAATAGCTATGACTTGCTTGCACCAAAAGAAAAATGTCCTGCTGGTAACTTGTGCAAACCCTCCACCCCTCACTCCTGCCAGAGAATGACTTGCAGGATTGGAGTGTTAGATATGGCCAGTAAAACGGAACCTACTTTAATGCAAGCTTGCTAAAGTGTAATTCAAATGGACCAACCCAGACAGAGCGACAATGTGACTTGCCCAAGGTCACCCAGCAGGCCAGTGGCAGTGCTAGGAACAGTGCTAGGAACAGAACCCCAAGTCGCCTGAGTCCCAAACCAGTGCTCTATCCAGTAGGCCACACTGCCCCTCCACAGCTTGATTTAAAACTGCACTGCTCCCATCAGAGCTGCATGGGGAATGTGTCTCTGAAGACAGTCCTCCTGCTGGTGGGCGATGCCAGTCAGAGAGGACTATGGAGCCCACCATGTGAGACACAGAGAACTCCCACCCTTATGGCAACATGCAGCCAGCCTGCTGTATGGCAGGGAAGCTGTCCTCACACCATGCTGGTCTGTACAGGCAGCTTCTTTGGGAACTGATACACCAAGCCCTCTCTGCAGACTGCAGGGGAAAGGCCTCATTTGCAATCTCTGCGCTGAAGCCCTCTCTGCAGACCGCAGGGGAAAGGCCTCAGAGCAGATCCTCAGCAATGGATTAGCAGTGTTTTTCTATTCAGATTTAAACATTCCCCTTGCTGGGCCGATGCTTGCAGCCAACGTGTTCCTACAGTGGATTCGTCCAGAGTACCAGCTGGGGCAACAAGTTGTAATAAGAAGTGCCCACAGGTGGTGGAAATGCTTCCAGCAGGCAAACTCCATGGACTTGGTGGCCGGCTAATTGCTTTCCTGCCTGCGGTGGGACCTTTCTCCCTGCATCCAGCCACAAGCACAGAGCAGCTCCTTAGCAACGCTGCTTGGATTTGCTATAGCAACTCTGATGTCAGCAGCATCCTGCCGAGAAGGGGGGACCTTGCTGGATAGGGCCAGACACTGGCAGGGAGGGGGGAGGCTAGAGGTGAGCCTGGGGTGCTGACATCACTTCCCAGCCAACAGCAGGAGAGAGCAGAGAGCTCTTCCAAGCAGCAAGTCCCTCAGGCTATTAAGCCAAAAGGGCAGTTTGCTGCCAGTGTCACGGAAGGAAGAGCACGAGGCCTAGTTCATGCTAACAGTAACGTGTGCTCATTCCCCCGCAGAGGGAAACATACCCTCTGGGGCAAGTGGCTTAGCTCAGAGCCTCTCACCTGTCTGTGGTATGTTCCAGTTTAAAGATGTGCACGGTCTCGGTGTTACTCGAAGCACACAGGAACTGCGAGTCCATACTGAACACAAGAGAGCTGATGTTCACGTACCTAGGGCAGAGAAAACAAAGGGCCTGTCACCAAATGGCACACAACCAAGAGTGACACACCGCAGCAGCCACACCCGGCCATCTGTAAATCCTCTCCACTGACAGAAGAGGACCCAGAGACTGGCGATCTGGTGAGACATTTTGCCCAACTAGGCCCTGGCTACACTGCCAGGGAAGCCCTGTTAACAATGTTTTAGCACGAACCATGATTTTGACTGGCCGGGCTAAACAAAACCCTAGAGTGGAGATGTGGCCTTGGCCCCATTACTAGGGCAGGAGCAGCAGAAGCTCCCTAAAAGTGAGGGGGCACTGGCGTCTGAATTGCGGCCCTGCCCTCTGGGCCACCCATTCAAGGCCCTGCCCTTTCTCCCCAAAACCCTGCTTCCCCACTCTCTCCTCTCCACCCTCTCTCCCCTGTCGCTCACCCTTACAGCCGGTAAAAAGTGATGAGGCCATGGCTGCCTCCCCGCCCCCGTTCCAGCGCCCCACACTAGGGTTATGGAGGAGCGGCACGGCGCCTCTCTGGAAACTGCCAGGAGTGACGAGGCTACGTAGGCTCATCTCCCAGCCACGCAATACTGGGTAACGGAAGGCAAGAGGTGGGACAACTTTGTGTCATGAAGTGGTGCTGTCATGGGGCAGGCAAAGAGTGCTCAGAACTGCTCTATTTACTGCTCAGAGGGAAGGGGATGCCTCTTGCTTTCACCAGCGATTTCTGGGGCCTGGTCTGTGCAGATTTTGTACCAGCAGAACTATACTGGTCAGGGTATGTAGCGGGGTGAACACCTGCTCAGCCCTGAAGGGGTTGGAAAAGCCCTGCACAGGGCTGGGGCGGCGGAAGGGAGCAAAACCCTGACTGATTGGCGGAAGTGGCTGCAGCTGGGGCCATGCCCCAAACTGAGCAACTAGGCCTTATAAGAAGGCCAGGACAGCCGGAAGCTGAGCGGTCTCACTCTGACTGGAGAGACAGACAGACCTGGCTGCTGGGGAACTCACCTGGGGACCTAGAGTGAGGCAGGGCTGGGGAAAGGCCTTGGGGGCTGGGAAGCCCCAGGCCAGCAACTCCCCAGGCTGCAAGGCCTGGTCCTAGGCCCACATAGGTATTGGGGACGACCAGGAGGAGGCACCGCTGGGTGAGTCTGCACCTGATTACAGGGTACAAATAGAGTTCTCCTGGTACAATCCCTTGTGTGGATGCAGTTATCCCAGGATAAAAAGGTCTTATGGCTGCAGACCTTATTCTTCTTCCTGTACAAGAATGAGCTATGCTGGTATAGTTAAGCAGTATGACTTTCTAGCGTCAGCAAGGCCTTAATAGTGGAGAAGAACCCAAAGATATTATTCAAACTTCTTCTGAGCCAGGCATTGGATAATTCAGATGCACATTAGCTTCCTCCGCTCTGCTAGTTCTACAGGGCTGATTTCCTGTTGCCTTATGGGGCAAGTTTACGCTACAAAATTAAGCTGACCCAAGTTACGTTGACGTACAGCCACTGTGGTAATTAAATTGCTTTGCTCCTTGTGTCGGTGGTGCACGTCCTCGCCATGAACATGCGCACTGATTTAACTGGCAGTGTACGTGCAGCATTGTGGGACAGCTTCTGAAAATCAGTGGAAGCAGCTCAGTGTCTACACTGACACTGCGTCAACTTAACTACATCGACCTAAGCACTACACCACTCGCGGAGATGGAGTTAAGTAAGTGGACTGAGCGAGTTATACCAGCGGGAGCTACATTTTACTGTGGACGCTTACAGAGTTAAGTCGATGTAAGCTGCCTTATCTTGACCTACCTGTAGCCTAGACCAGGGCACTGTCATTCACCTCTGCACAATGTGGGCATAAAACCCAAACAAATCAGAGGGTAGCTTTTTAGCACCCACTTAGCCCAGGCAAAGTGAGAATCAGATCTCTGTAGAACGGTATAACTATTGTATCTTCATTACTTAGAGTGGAATTCCAATTACCTTTCCTTTCAAGTGGAGATTATACAAAGAATAGAGTCAACGTGTCCAATTTGCCTCCAATTCTCTGGAATCACCCAGTTCTGCAAGCAATTGAACTGTGTCACTCAGCTTGCCAGAGACAAAATGGGGGAGGTACGCAGCACTATCGCGTTCCTATAGAAGGACAGCAACATATGCCGAAGCACCCAAGGTCCTGCATGGTCAAGAATGTCTGCAGTGAGAATGTATTTAACGTGTTGTTACTTGATCCCTTCACATGCTTGTCAATAATTTTAAGGAGTGAACTGACCTCTTCATTCCTCTTCTGAATTCGTAGAGTTTTTGCCCATCAGGTACAGAAAATACACGAATGACAGTGCCCTGTAAAAATGCAGAATAAAGGTCATGCAGCAAGCAGGGCGAAAAGAAACATGCCCCTTCCTCAATGCTGTCTCTGGGGAGTTCAGAACATGCAAAAGCCATTTCTACCTTCCCAGTCAAGGATCAGTGCAAAGCAAAATCAGATCTCTTCCTCACAACTGCTTTTCTTCCGTTTGTGCTCCCCCAGCTCCCTTCCTCCCCTCAATCAATACTAGAGCTTCACTGTCATGAACAGGGCCGCCCAGAGGATTCAAGGGGCCTGTGGTCTTTGGCGGCGGGGGGCCCCCGCTTTGGCAGTAATTCGGTGGCGGGGGGTCCTTCTGCTCCGGGACCCTCCGCCAAAGTGCCCTGAAGACCCGCAGCAGGGGTCCCCTGCTGCTGAATTACCGCCAAAGACCCGGCACTTTGGCAGTGGGTCCCGCTTCGGCAGCGGGTCCCGCTTCGGCAGCGGGGGGGTCCTTCTGCTCCAGGGGCCCCAAAAAACTCTCCTGGGGGCCTATTGCCCCATTTGCACCCCCTGGGCAGCTCTGGTCATGAAACACAGAAACATACCACTTCCCAAAAAACAAACAAACAATCTAATCCAAATACTGGATTGCTCTGCGGATCTTCCGCAAACCCACAAGCATTAAGGAGTCTGTTCACAGTGGGCTTTTCACTCACTTTTTCTGAAGCGCTTGCTAACTTCGATCCCATGGAGTTGAAGGTTATTGCAGCGAGGGGCCCATCATGGGCAGGAATTGTGCAGGCTGTTCTCTGTTGGTAAAAAGGTAACAAGAATGTAAACCAAAGTGTGATGCCCCACCTGCTATCTGACGACACATTCCATACCCAATTACACTTGATTCGGAGATGTGCCTTCTGAGCTTAGTGCTAAATCCAGGAGGTATCTCACGCTTCCTTCCACCTCACCCTCAATTCTCCTCCTACCACAGCCACCATGTTACAAAACAAGTTTGGGCCTCATTCCAAGTAGTGCCCAGAACTTACAACTCCTCTGGCAGTTATGGGTGCTTCGCACATCTCAAAATGGCCACAATGTAGTGATTGCCCTCCTACCCTTCTCCTTTGATGCTTGGCACTTACCTAGGCAAAAGCAGCTCTGAACTCTGGGGACAGTTCAGTCTCTGCAGAACTTTTAATATTCCAAGACAATACCTATTCCTGGGATTTTATCCCAAGGAAACCCTGGCAAAGGAGGACTGGGGACTTGCTAATAATTCTCACTATACGCCATGCACCAGAGTAGCTTAAGTTGCTCACTGGCTCTTCTCTATCTGCCCTCTAGCTCCTTTCATGACGACACATTTCTCCTGGGTCGGTACGTTCAGGAGGTTCATGAAGGTTGCTCTCCTTACCAAGGAACTAGACCATGAATACACTGATCTTAAATTCCGTACTTTTGCTCTGGGCATGTGTCAGATAATTAGTTTAACCACATGCCGTGTCCAGATGAGCAGGCATGGAGGAGACCCCAAATCTTAGTGGTCTATTTCTGTGCAGTATGGTTATGTGGACTTTCTTTTCTCTCTCTCTCTCTCGTTCTCTCTCTTTACAAGAGCTCAGTTGGGCATTTCTGTAGCGGTCTTTGTTTACCAACATAGATTATTTTCTGTCCATGGAAGTATCCACATGTCGATGCCCTGAAACCCTCTAGTCACTTCACACCTACCAAATTATTTCCATCGTAAAGCACAATCTCCCCAATAGTCGAGCTGCCAGGGTACGCCAAGTAGGAGTTGGAATGGTTGATAGAAAGTGCACATAAACCTAGCAAGGCATGAAGGCAAAGAAACATGCTGTCAGGTATAGGGTGAGCACACACAATAAAAACGGAATGGTTACAGTCAGCAACAGAAATGCTGGATTTTCAAACTCCATTGCTTCAGGGAAGGAGTGTCCAGCCACAGGAAACATTAGGGGCTTTCCCTAAGGGTGGGCTGGAATTCACTAGGAAATTCCTCAGCTCTGGTGACACCTACTGGCAGGTGATGGTAGCGCTGATAACTCTCCAAGATGCTTTTAAAGAGGATTCTTTCTTAGAGGTCAATATTGGGTCCAGTTTCTTCCCCTTCATCTAAATTACCACCCTTGGGAATGGAGAAAATAAATCACTTGCAACATTTCAAAGGGCTCTCTCTAGCTACGTCCTTATCTGACCCCATCACTGTGTATCCAAGCCCCTCACAACCACTAATGGATTTTAGTCTCACAACACCCCTGTGCAATAGAGACGCAGCATCCCCTTTTTACAGATGGGGCACAGGGTAATTAAGTGAGTTGCCTCAGCTCACATGGGAAGCCTGTCGCTGAGCTGGAAACTGAATCCAGATCTTGAGTCCCAGTCTAGTGCCCCATCCACTAGACCATCTTTCCTACCCTCATGTGAGTTTCAAGGGTAGCTGAAGTAACAGGTCTTCATTTCCCTTTTGGGTGCCTATGAGCCTGTTCTCAGGGCTGGCTGCAGCCTTGCAGGACCTTGTGCAGAGTACACCACACGGCATGCCAGCCCATCTCACATGCCACCTCTTGGGGGAGTGTCTGCTGCAGGACAGGAGCCCAGATGCTTATCAGATGGTAACAGGGTTCATTCTAGGATACTGCATGCTCGGCCTATGGCCAATCCCTGCCTGCTCTGCCCATATGCTGAAATGAACCTCGGTTCTTTCCAGAACCAATGCTGTCACCCTCAAACACACACCGCAGCTGCTGTTAGAACGTAGGGGACTGCTGGCCCTGCAAGAACATGGATTTCTGATTCAGTGGGTTTGTAAAACCTCACGGAGCACTGCTAGGAAGGTGCCACATGTGGGGGAGACTGCAGAGTTAGAAGCTATTTCAGATCCAGCCAGCTTGTGCGCTCAGCTCTCCAAACAGGAAATGCACCTCCCCCCCAGACACACTTCATGGGGCCGGTCATGCCAGGACACTGCCTTGGCAAATGCCCAATAGCAGTGCAGGATTAGCTGCAGCTAGTGTTTCAGATCATTGTTTATAACTGAACAAAAGCCCCGGAGTTACAGCAGCATCCAATAACCTGAGATATCCTTTTATCTATCTAGGGTATTTATACAGTGCTAGTCACTGCTCTACCTTGGCCTGAGGTGAGCTGCAGCCATATAAACTTGGCAGCAGTGGGAAAAGCATTTAAAATAATATAAGGCAGCTGATAAAGCCCGAAGAGTGTGATTTTGGGGATCAAGGGGGAGGAGATAAGATCAAGGATATACCAGAGACTTTTTCATAATAAATGCAGCTAAAAGGCCAATGAGACAAGGAACAAGTTCCCTCCAAAAGAAGGCCTTGACTATCAGTCATTACTGTTTAAAGGCAACCATGGAGAGAATTTTCAAGCTTAAGAAGCTGAGTTCTGAGTCAATCATGCCCTGCTACGGGCCTGTCTGGAAGACTCAAACAGGAAACCAGGCCAGGGAAAGGTAAGAATACAAATATACAGAGCTGACCTCTTTAAAGGCACAAAGAGCAGCCCAGCCACTGAGGTAGATGTGCAACTTGTCCGATTTCTCCTTCCTACGGTGCAGGATAATCTCATCTCAGAGTATTCACACTACACAGTGAAGGGCTCCCAAACTAAGCAAATAGGGGCCTAGAATCTGGGTGCTGCTCAGGATGGGCAGACACGGCGAGCTCCTTGCTACCTCAAGGACTGTCAGACGCCAGGGATCCATCCAATCCTTAGCATAACTGAGCAGGCTGAGGGTGGCCCCGAGCACAAAGGGACTGCAGGAGTCAGGGGAAGACTAGTTTGACTTAAGTTGAAATTGAACTGTGCTGTTAGTTTCATAAACCAGAACCCACGAAGGGGTGTCACTTGATACAGGAGAGCCTCAATGCACTTACTGGATCCACAAAGGGCAAACTGAAGCAGAGGCCGGGCCTGATGCTACAGTCCCTGAGAGTGAGGAGGGAAACAAAGGCCACGTCTATACGACGCGCCATTTCAGCGCGTTAAAATCGAAAGCTCGGAGTTCGATATATCGCGTCTCGTCTAGACGGGGATATATCGAACCCAGAGCGCGCTTACATCGATTCCGGAACTCCACCAAAACAAACGGAGTTCCGGATTCGACATGGCGAGCCACGCACATCGATTCGGCGCGGTGAAGACGGGTGAGTAACTCGATTTTAGATATTCGATTTCAGCTACGCTATTCTCGTAGCTGAAATTGCGTATCTAAAATCGATTTTCACGCGTCGTGTAGATGGGGCCAAAAATCAGAGACAGGCTGAGTTCAAGTCTCCAGGCAATATGGCTCTTCCTGGCCCAGGGAAAGTTCTGCAAGAGAACAGCCACTTGCAAGAGGCTTCGCTGTGAGAGCAGAACTCAGGAGTCAGTTTTCTGCCTCTGGCACAGATTCACTCTGGGGTTTTGGGGGACTCGTTAACCTTCCTGCCCTAGTTTCCCCCGTCCACAGAATAGGGCTGTATTCCCTCTTCTCCCTTGCAGTGGTGGCCGGATAGGACTTGTTAGCAACCTGCTGGATAGGACTTGTTAGCAACCTGCAAAGCTCTTGGGAGATGAAAATTACTCAGTGCGCTAAGTGCTGTTAGCACTCCAACGACCAAGGGTGGCTCCCTCAGGCACACGAAAACCACAGTCAGACTCACCCTCGCAGGGCATTTACCTGTGCTGAGGAAGCTGCCAAAACGTTACCGAGAAGGCAATGCTACTCAGACGCAACCTCTCTCTTTGTGGAACTGAGGCAGGAAACATTGTTTCGCCAACACTTGGTTGCAGTGAGTTTGTGGAGAGAGCTACTGAGAGCATTTCCCCTCCAACTCAAGGACACTGGTTCAGGGCCACCCAGAGGATTCAGGGGGCCTGGGGTCTTCGGCAGCAGGGGCCCTTGGAGCGAGTGAAGGACCCCGCTCCAGGGGCCTCAAAAAACTCTCGTGGGAGGCCCCTGCGGGGCCTGGGGCAAATCGCCCCTCTTGCTCCCCACTCTGGGCAGCTCTGCACTGGCTGTGTATGGTTTGCTGTATGCGGCAAACCCCCTCTCGTTGCCTTCATCAATATACTGACTGACTGCCCTGGCATCTCAGATAATCCATGTTATCATCACGTGCTGTTGCTTTTGAAGCACAACGATGACCCTTTCCAGCTACTAGAGAACAGCGGCATGTCTGGGTGTTTGTGTCCCTTGGGGGATTTTTTTTTTTTTTTAATATCATTAAATTATATGTGAATCTTTAGTATGTTTAATCCTTAGCAAGAGACCATCTGTGAAGGGAATAAAATAGGTCACTCTGGAGGGCCAGGCACTGTGTCCCTGGAAAGCCAAGGAGCCCGGCATTTGTTCCATGGAGATGAATTGCATCCGACTCTACAATGAGAGATGCCACAATCCATGGCTGTGACATCAGAACAGTGTACAGAGGAACCCACCTTAAGCAGCCACTGCAGACTACCCTCCCACCACCAAAATAAATCATTGGCTAGTGGATGTAGAGCTGGATTTCCCCTAAGGAGGACAGCAGGGGATTCAGCTGAGGGAAGCCAGGTGGGTTCTGCTGCTGCCTACCCTCCCTTGAGGTTGCCACAGGCAAGGAACAGCGTTAAGTTGTGGCCAGGCTGCTCAGAGAGATGAACTGAATTAGTGCAGTACCTAGACATACTGGCCACATCCCACTCCCCGCCTAGCACTGTACACTTTTGGGGCTGACCCCATGCAGGTCCCTGGCAAAGGAGTAGTTGCAAGGACTTTCCACCATAGTAAACACCTCCTGGGCTGCCACAGGCCTCTGTTAGGGTCTACACTGGCCTGGAGAGAATCTGGGCCATGATCTAACTAGAAGTCTATAATCAAGTGTCAAGCTACAGGACCCTTTGTGGAGGTGCAGAGCTATTCTGCTGACTCACCCTGTCAGCAAAAGCAGGTGGGTCTCATTTGCACAGGAACACAAAAGGCTGGGAGCATCTCTGAAGTATGACAGCTAGAAGAAAGAGCAGGAGTCCTGAAGGGAGAATTCTAATCTTCCCATTCAGGAAGGATCTCATGGGGTGAAGTCTAAATATGGTCCTGCCTTAAGACTATTACTTTATCTAAAAATAAAGGCAAATTCCAGGAAGGTTAAGATGTGGGAGAAGAGAGTGTCAGGGCCATCTGACTGTATAGCTGAATTCAATTATACTAGGAATTTTAGGAATATTTTTAAGTGGTTGCTTGATACAGAACGCTGCCTGGTGGAGGTCAGCTATGGAAGAGATTTTGGTGTATGCCGGTGTAGATTTAGTGGTTAGAGCAGTCAAACATGTCAGTGATACACGCATCCTGGATGCTGTACCTCCAAGGTTCTCAGCTAAAAACCTAATACTCAAGAGAACAAATCCCTTTCCTTTTACCATAACTCATGTCAGAGTGTCGATCGTAGTCAACCCATGTTTGGGAATTTAAAGGCAGCCATGTATTATACAATCTACAACAGGGGTGTTGCACTGAGATAAATGCAGTTAGACTGAGTCCTAGCAGTGTTGCCAGAGTCCTTCAATGAAGTTATTTCCTTGTAATTTGGTGAGGTTCACCCATTCAGCTGTGCATCCTCTCCACCCCTGGTTCCCGCTCCCCCAGCTCTGCATTGCTGGGACAAGGCTCCTCTCACACGTACAGGTCACTGGTGATATTTACTCTCTTCAGTGCATTTCTGAATTCTCAACACTAAACTAAATGTGTTAGTAAGAATGCCGACACTGGCTTGATTTAAATTCTTACAGCGAAGTTTCAAATCTGCTGAGCTCTCTGCAGAACACCCAGCTTGTCATTAGTTTCCTTTGATCCGATCTCCTTTGCTTACCTGTTGTATTCGGAGGGGTATCCAAGATTGTCTTCAAAAGCTTCATGTCCTTAATGTTATGAATATAAATTGACTCCTCCAGGCAAACAATCAGCCTCTGCAACAACACAGTTGACAGGTACACAACCACAACTTGTTAACCCTCCTCCTACACACACAAAACATGTCAGCAGATGCCAGTTACATTTGTCTTTCTCAGCGGGGTTCACACTTTCACTCAGGCCTTTGCAATCAGAGAGAGTTACCAGGCATCTCTGAACTCCAAAATGGATCAGAGAGGCGAAGATCTTCCTCTCAAATCCCTTGCAATTGAGAAGCCCTTGGTTTTGCACCACATGACTGCAAAGAACTGCCTGCATTTGGAACCAGGATTAGACCCCCAATCTTCTTTGCCTTGACTTTATGAGAGAGTTGATTTTAAAGAGCACTTGCAAGTGTACAGTGCTGTGTGAACGCTAGGGATTATCTGGGTGCAGCCTTAACTGTAGGCATCAGGATGGTCTCATAGTACCACAGAGTTTCATTCCTTCCCCACCCCAGCCAGGCTTTTCCTTTTAACATTTCTCTCTTTGTGGCTTCTTTAGTAGCAGGACACTTTACAATCATAAAAATTGGAGGGGGAAGAGGCTGTTAGATCCCTTCTAGTCTATTTCCTCCACAGCCTGGCATTGCTCCCTACAATACACTCACTCTAACTTTGTCCAATCTAGTTGAAAACATCCAAGTGATGAGGCTCCCACCGCTTCAAAAAGAAGTGCCTGTCATTCATGGGTGCCTTTTAACTTGGAATCAGAGAGCAGGAATCCATCTTCTGCTCCCCGCTCCATGGCAGTCTATGGCATAGCCAACTGCATTCAAGTTCCGACTAGGGGGGACACATTACAGAGTGGCTGATTTGCTCTGGTGGAACATTTTATCTTGGCAGTAGGATAGGGTATGATAGCTAATGTGATCTGCACCATCTCCATCTGACTGTGCAGTTCTTCCACTCACCCACCTAGCCTGAAACCACTCCCAACACTGATTGCCAGGAACACATGAATTCCCCAAAGCTGTGTCTAGTGCTGTCATGATGTTAACATTAGGGCCCTAATCACTCAGCACCGTGCCTCAAAACAGTGGCATTGTAATCAGACATTTGTCACCAATGTATTCTGCACTGATGAGTAACAGAGAGGGAGCTCTGGGCAGCTGAGGGCATATTTTCAGAAGCACTGAGCACTTGCAGCTCACCCCAGCATCAAGAGAAATGGCAGATGCTTAGCCCTTCTGAAAATCTGGCACTAAAAAGTGAGGCCAGAACCTTCAGACTTGGGTGTCTGCAACTACAGGTGCTTCCATCCCTTTGGCCATCAGACCACTTATTTAAGGTCTACATCTGGATCTTAGTGACTCACTTTAGACATCTACATTAGAAAACTTTGTCCTCAGTGTGTAACTACAGGCTCAACCAATGCTACTCGAAATCAAAGCCTTCTTATAAGAGAAGCTTCTGTTTTTGTTAACCACAGCAGCCAATGCTCTGTTTCCCAAAACCATTTAGGATTTCCAGAGAGGTTTACATTTAGCATAATTTCAATGGCACTTTCCAAAAGAACAACCCTCAACTTTATAACAAAGACTTGAAAATAAAGTGTGTTAAGTGTATGATATGCAAAGGCATCTCAAGGCTTCACAGAGTTCTACAATACAATGCTGTTGACATACAGGCAGAGAGACGCAGAGGGAGAGACGTGTGTGTGTGTGGGAGAATGCAAATAGGTTTTCAGATGTGAGATGGAGTGTCCGAGGGGCAAAAATACAACAAAGCTGTTCCAGGTGACAGGAGCTGTGGACGAGAAATTTCCTGCACCAAGAGGAAAAAGATCCTAGGAAGACAAACACTGGGTGAGTGGCGGGAGCAGGGAGGGAGGCCTGAACAAGTCCATGGAGAGTTTCAGACAAAAGGCCTAATTCTCCATTGCCCTGCCCCTTAAGCAGACAACACCAGCATCAAATGCAACCAGATGAGACTGGGCGTGTTTGCCCCTCACTTTGCACTGGTGTAAAGCACTGCACAAGGGGCAGGTAATGGAGAGTTGGGCCCAAGGAGGGCAGGTTTGAGCAGCTGAAATGGATGAGGAGCTAGAGGAGGCGTTTGCACTTCTGGCTCAGATGGTGGGGGATGGTGCCTTAGAACTGTGTGTAGCAATTCCTGGGGTGAGGGAGATGGAGCTATCACCAATACAATGTACATTATGTACAATGCATCACTTCTATTGCTTACTGCTCCTTGGCACTTTCCTCTACACTTTCATTTAGATACCAACAAACAGACTAGTTATCTTGACCTGCACACTGAGAAGGAACGAGCGTCCTTCTGTTAAGTACATCAAAAGGATTTGGCAGCAGGACTGCAGCCAAGAAGAGATACAAGGAAAACACAGGGAATTTTCATTAAAATACAAACACTGCTTCTCACTAGTCAAAAGCACAAACCCCTGCTCCAGCATAAAAAAAAAATCTTGTTTTTCACCATGTGCAAGTAATAACAGGGCTGGAAATAAAGTGTTTCCATGAATCAACAGCAACTGAGAGTCTAATTCAAATGAATTCTTCCATTTGAATAACAAAGATTTTCCACTAAGAGATCAAATCAAAAGACAAAACTTGTTTGCCCAAAGAGATCTGTTCTTATTTAAACTTCCATGGCTGACAGTGGTTCTCTCACTTGGATGGGTTTTACACTCCGATGGACTTTCTCCAGTGCAGTATGGTTTCCACACTCAGGTCCAAGACAAGGGTTTTCAGAGTAACACAGAGAATGCATAACCTGATCTCCAGTGGATTAACTCGCAAGAGGGGCTAGATTAGTCCCCTGAAGTCAGAGTTACACCACAGATAAATTTGGCCCAGGTTGTACTGATTTCATGGTGTAATGCACGGAAACAAAATGCATTCATATTGAGGGAGCCGGGCCACCCTGTCCCCAGTATTTAGAGACATTTTTGTGCACGAGCTCTCAGATATTTGGGTAAGCCAGCGATTCTGTCACATAGCATCCTGCAAACACTCGAGATGAATCTGCTTCACATATTTTTAGGAGACAAGGTAGAGAAGGTAATACTTTTTATTGGACCAACTTCTCTTGGTGAGAGAGACAAGCTTTCAAAGACAAGAACTCTGTGCCAGTTCAAAAGTTTGTCTCTCTCACCAACAGAAGTTGGTCCAATGTAAAAGACCACCTTGTCTCCCTAATATCTGGAACCAGCATGGCTACACTGTATACACATTTTAATGACAGCTGATGTGAAATAAACAGTTATGCCCAATGGCAAGCATGAGAGGGTGCACGTTATCATTCCCTAGGTATGGAAGAGTGCTCATCCCATTGACAAGTACCCTCCCGTGCCTTCAAAACTCCCTTTTGCTCATCTCTCCTGTGCTGACCTGGTACGGTCTGTTCTCCAGTGCTGGGTCAGAACCATTTTGTATTGCATCCACCTGGGCTAGAGCATTAGCTTCTCAGGACAGTGACCTTATCATTAGAATCTTCCCTCAGATTCATGTTTGACATTTACACCATCTATCTATGATGTCTGAGCACCTCAGTCTTTAATGTATTTATCCTCATAGTCCCCCCGGGAGACAGAACAGTGCCATTATGCTCAATTTACAGCTAGGGGACTAAGGCACAGGGAGACCAAGTGACCTTCCCAAGGTCACACAGCGATGAACCTGGGTCTGCCAAGTCCCAAGCTAGTGCCCTAACCTCTGTACCATCCTTCCTTTCCATGGCATCCTTCTGGCCCATGAGACTGCACAGGGGAGTAAGCGCCACCAAAATGAACATTGAGCTCCTAGAACTACACTGACATTTGCAATACATAAATCAGAACTCCAAAGGAAGTGATGAGTTTACCAGCTACTCTTACCTGCCACCATACATTTCAGTGAGGAAATTAATTTAGTACAAAGTTAATTACAGTATAGCACAAGCTATAGGGAGCCTGTGATCAAACAAAACTTTAATGGAAACTCAAGACAGGGCTTGCCTGTTGGAGATGCTTACTGCAGATTTCACTATTGCTAACCTAGAAACGGTTGATTATATACAATTATACAGTCTGTTTATTTTTGTATTGTAATATATGCCACTCTTTATAACCTATAATGTATTTTGGAAGAGATTATGAAAAAAAGAAGACTTTACATCCTAAAAAACAACAACAGAGAGCTGGTAGGATACAGGATAAGTGCAGCAGAACATTTAAAGCTTTCCTCAGCATGACTCAGGTACAAGCTATACCTTTAAAACCACAGCGAGGCTCTGAGCTGCTGATGGATGCTATTTGAGACATAAGCTTTAGGTGAGGCCCCGTAGTTCAAATTACACTCAGGGTTGTGTTATTAACTTTGACTACATTATCTGTGACAAAGATGCCACTGTAGGTCAGAAGCCAGAGCACGGCATTCAGGGAAAAGATGTGGTAGAAAAAAGTTTACGTGCCTTTGGAGCATGCCATTTTGTTGAATCAGAACAGCTTCGTTTAACTGTTTGTTGCTAATTTATCATCTTCCAATTCAAAGCTCACCAGCAACATTTTGCTGTGACCTAGCATACCATTCCACATGGAGTTATTGTAAGGAAAAGTTGGAAGGAATGTATTTAAAACATACATTTCACTAAGGGACATGCCCGAGTCGTGCTCAGAGGGGATGCAAGTTAAGCGTTGTTAAGTGGATGTAACTGAGTGACAGAGTCTAAGGGCGAAAGTAATTCAAGACGTAGATCACCTGTGGGTACCAGTGGGTGTGAAAGTGCCTCTCTGACCTCTCCTTTTTGCACAGAAGAGAGTGTAAGGCTAAAGGAAAAGGAAGAACCTCACAGAAGTCAATGGAGCGAGAACAACCTAAAGCCAGAGCGACGGAAGACAGAGTCGGGCCTATTGCGTTTAGACTTAGTTGACTATTATCATATATTAATGCACGAGTAAGAAATGCACTTACCTGCCGATTCAGCCGGATGGACAGGATGTTGCTAGAATAGCTATAGTTGCAGATTTCCGTCCCTTTTTTGAAGTGATAGACGTTCATTTGCCGAGGCTTGGTGTGACTCACCACGACCACCAGGCTGCTGGAGAAGAGGCGCTCCACGATGTAAACATCCGGGATTTCATCTGCTCAGCCAAAAGATAGTGAGAAGGCTAAATTCATCTTGGGTATGGCTCTTTAAGAGTCAAATCCCCCATGCACTGTGCCTAGCTCAGGAGCTGAAGGGGTTAGTGCTTAGTCATGGCAGTTCTGCTTTTGTTAACCATTACCGTTCCTTGGCATGGCTGCAACTAAGCCTTCTGCTGGGGGGTGCACTGGGCCCAGACAGGAAGGGGTTGATTGGTCTTTCCTTTGGAGACAGGAACTTAGCACCTGCAATACCTGCCACCAATGACTAGCCTCCCTTGGGCCCTCCAGCTGTAGTTAATCAGGAGAGAACAGGATATAGAGGAGAATGAGGCCTGCCTCCCAGGTATTTACCTTAATCCAGGGAAATACATGTCTTGGGAGGGAGCTAGAGAAGCTCCTTACAGGGGAAGAGATGAATCTGTGAGGGGACAGATCAGGACTCCCTGAGGCAGGGGACAAGCAGGGCATAGTCTTATTTCCTGTAAGTACATGCTGCATTGTTCTGAGCTCCCTGAGGAAAGGGATGGCCTAAAGGAAGATAAGACATAGGCTATTCTATTCCTCCCCAACCCCCCAGTGGCCATAAGCCACCATGGTACTTTGGCTGACTTCCCGTAAATACAGAGCAGTGGTTCTTAAACTTTTGTATGATGACTCCTTTCACACAGCAAGCCTCTGAGTGAGACCCTCCCCTTAGAAATTAAAAAACTTTTTAATATATTTAACACCATTATAAATGCTGGAGGCAAAGCGGGGTTTGGGGTGGAGGCTGACAGCTCGTGACCCCCCATGTAATAACCTCATGATCCCCTGAGAGGTCCTGACCCCCAGTCTGAGAACCCGTGATATAGACGGCTCTTTCTCTTACTACCACAACCCCTCCTCTCCAATATACCCAGATAACCTGGGAGAAGTTCTTCCTTTTTCACTCCAGCTGCAGGCAGTGAATATTCTACATGATCCCTGCACTGACCCACACTGAGGGCAGGCCCATGCTAGCTCCAATCTTGTTTATATGCTATTCTTGTGCTTGAGCTGGATTACAATATTTTAAGTGGGGTATAAAAACAACAGGCAACTCTGGAGATAGCAAGGTTCTAGTATGGGCTCTCTAACTAGCATGGATCAGGATTGTCTTCCTAAAGTATGCCAGCCAGCCTGTTCTCTAAGGTCTCTTGTACATTGTCACTTATTCCATTTGGGGGACCCTGTTACAACAGTGTAGTCTGTGACGCTATCGGAACACTCTTCCAGCTGCCAGTGTTAGTGGAACCAAACTGTGTCCCTGAAGTCTGCAAAAGTCCAAGATTATAGCCTGTTTCAGGAACACTGTGTGGTTCCAGCTATGCTGTGAGACAGAAATATCGCTCTATCTGTTGGGACTACCATGGTTCTAGGAGATGGCCCCCAATCTGGCTAACAAAATAGTGTAATTTGACATAGGGCCTTGGGTGGCCTATGCAGGACTTCAATGTCTTAAACCAAGTTGGCTGATCTATTTGGCAGATCAGTACGCATAAGGCTAAATTGTGTTCTAATAAGTTAAAGGACTTTAGCAGAGCATCTAGGTTAGAGCATTTTTATCTAATCTATAATGCAGTCTGATCTCAGCAAACAAAACTGCATTATAAACAGTTTGGCAACAAAAAAGCTGCTCAACAGAGTCAAGCCCCTACCAGATAGGAATAGCTCAGTGGTTTGAGCACTGGCCTGCTAAACCCAGGGTTGTGAGTTTAATCCTTGAGGGGGCCATTTAGGGATCTGGGCAAAAATCTGTCAAGGATGGTACTTAGTCCTGCTATGAAAGCAGAGGACTGGACTCGATGACCTTTCCAGGTCCCTTCCAGTTCTATGAGATTGGTATATCTCCATATAAATAAGATGGGTCCTTAAAAGAGAAGTCCTGGCAGCCTACCCTTATTCTTACTATTAAATTCAGGTAGACGGCTGAAGTTTTGTGTCTAAAACTTACTGATCCTAAAGGAAGTATTTGCATTTAAGTCATCTTGTGACTGCAACTCAAACAACAGTTGTATTGAGCTAACCCATAGGAACTGAGATATGAAACTACCAGAAAGCAAGACTGATTAGTGTCTGCACTTCATTCAGTCTAACACTGGAAAGTGTGAACTCACAATCTAATGGTGAAAAGTGAACGAGCTCTTAAATGCTCAGGTCTAATAACCTACAATGGTATTAGTAATATGGGTAAGAATGTGTTTCCAATTGACTTTTTTCTTTTCTTTTTTTTTTTTAACCTGATAATGTCCCTTTAAACATGGCTGTAACTAGCACAGCTCTACTCCAGTGAGGATGCAGTAGAGGCAGATGCCATCTGTGCTATAGTAGGAAAGCTAACCAAATGGAATTGCTCCTTTGAGACAGATCACAAGTGCAGTAATAAAAACTAAAGCCTATCATCATCCAATATTCTGCTGCACCAAGACAAAACAGACTCACTGTTTGCATGGACTTGGTCCAACTGTTCCACAGAACTTAAGGAGAAAAGCCTGTATCCAATTTTGGTTCCGATTGCCAAGGAGCTGCAAGAGACAAAATGTGTGCTAATTAGTTTATAGTGTATTGCTCTAACCCTGAAACTACTGAGTATGATAGAAAAATTAGTAGATCCTAATACAATGCATCATTTACAGGAAGCCACTTGCCTGGTCATATATGCAAATTTCAATCCAAAGCAGATATAACTGTCCACCCCAGTAATGGAGTTTTTATGTGACTGTTGGGTGCACACAACAGGTGCCTTAATAGCAATTTGCATGTGAGGCTGATAGCTTTACAAATGTTAATTAAACTGCAGAATACCTTGAGAAAGTTCAATAGTCCTGTTTCACAGCAGGAAAAAACTGAAGTACACTGGGGCCATATCCTGCCATCTGGCTTTTAAACTGAAGTCCCTACTAACTTCCTTGATAAGTTAATGACTATCAACTATATTAACTTGAGCATCATTACTAAAGCTGTGTGGGAACTTCCATACATACAAACATCTCCAAAGCCTGCTAGGGGGAGGGAAAGGGAATAATACACTTGTTAGGCTACCAATAAAGACTTCTAGCCAGCAGAAGCAAGACCTTTCTCTGACTTCAATGCATCTAAGATGAGAGACTGTCTTTAAAGGTCTGTTTAGAAATACTGGAGTTTTGGGAGGCTTGGTAGGATTCGCTGGTTTGATTGCTGCCTCCAGGACACCCAGAAAGATAATGATGCACCAGTGTATGTAGAAGAATGTGTGTGCAAAGTGCTGGCTTATTCTTCCCATGCAGACTTGCTCTAGCCAGATCTTGGCTAAGGTCACTGTCAACATCTAAGTTTAGATCAGCAACCAGTTTAGAACATCACAGACCAAGGGAGAACAGTGAAGTATTTGTACAGTCGCGCTCTTCAGTGTAGCCACATCAGAAGCACATCACCAACTCCATCCAAGCACTCTTTGTTCAAATACTTAGTGACTAGGAATGTATGGGAAGATAGCAGCACAAACGTTAACAATAGAACTTTATTTCTTTCAAAATCTCCGGAGCAATATTGGTATCTGTACCTTCCTTGAGTACATATATAAGGATATCTTAGCAACTGACTTTGTCCTTGTAGTAAAGGGCAAGTGAACTGGTAGAACGCAGCCCATGTCTCTTAAAGTGAAACTTCTCTTAAGTGACCACCTAAGGACCCAGTAAAAGTTGCTCTCCAGTAGACAGTCAAACCACAGGTTAAGCAAAACTGTATTTGATACTATTTAATGGAGCTAGCTACTTTATTATTAGAATTGCCAAGAAAGCTCCCTCTTTGGGGGTGCCCCATGCAGGGACAGCTATTGGTGATTAGTACCAGACTTTACCAAGAACCAAGGCCTACTCTTGGTGGCAGATATCCCGTTAACTGCAGAATAGATAATTCAGTTCTCCTGCAACCTAGTGTTCTAGAAACTACAGAACACATTCTGTTTTCCACAAATACATAGGCATAATAATATACTCACTGGTGGATTCAACCACTAGGAAAACTACTTCCCCATTCCTGCAAAACTTTTTATGCTGTATTTGCAATAGTTTTGAGCTACTTAGGAAGACTCTTGGTTGAGATGGATTATTAAATATTAGGAATACTGTTCTTACTTTTTCCTCTTCTAAAATGTAGTGGAGACTAAGCTCAAGTCTAGTGACTACAAAAGCAGACTGTCAGACCTAGGCTTTATTTCAGCTCTGATATTTAACTCACTAGGTGAAGTTGGCAGACACTTGCTATGCCTCGGTTTCCCTATCTGTAAACTGGAGATAGTATTCACCCTGCCTTGGAAAGCAGTGAGATCGCCCAATGGAAGCTTCACTTAGTACGCTACCACACAAGTCATCTTGCCAAGAAATACTTCATAGCTGAACAATTATTTAAACGCCTATTTTGCCAATATACGTGCACTGAATGGCTCCAAGAAAAAAGCAGGGGCATAAACTAAGGCTCACATAATCTCTATAGGCATCCAGATGTTGCCATTACAGCTCTGCACAGTTAATACTGATGTAGATCATGACCAGCCAAGCCCTGAATGCACAGTAGTGACACTAAGTGAGGAAAGCACACACTGGTAAAGCAGGAAGCATGATCTGAGATGGGATTAAACTCCAGTGCCCTAATTATATCAGACTGAGAAAGGCGCAACATACATTGTGACACGTAGGCACTCACCCATACAACGATGCTTTGTGCACTGCCACAGACACATGGCCCTGGGTATGTAACAAGTATACTGTGCAAGGTGTTAAACTTTCTATCCCCTCAGCTGGAATGTAAATAATTGGGTGGTATAAGGGGTCCAATCCCATGAAATGCCTGGTCTCCAATGTGCAAGAACTTCAGGGTGCCCAGCACCTTGCAAGATTGGGCCCCACAAAAGAAGTGGTTTGGCTCTACACTACAAGAAGGAAGGCTGCTTGTACTGAAGGAGAGAAGAGAGCTGAACTGGAGTGAACTTGCACGCCAACAGACAGCTATCCCCACGGGCCGAGGCTCAGACATGGGACAGATGAATATTATTGGTACAGAAAACTTCAACAACAGCACCTTGACAGCTCTGGCACAAGCAACCCTTTCTATAAGCTCAGTGCTCAGGCTCTGCCATGCTGGGGCCAACTCTTTCCCAACAGAAGAGCTGTTCCAGTGTGGGACAGAAACTGAGTTGCTGGGACCCAGCAAACCGGCACAAGCTGGAAAGCCTGAGAGGCAGCAACAATTAGCTAAAGCCCAGCCTGGTTAGTCAGACTCAAGGCTGCCAGGACTAGCCTGAATTGGCCTGAATTGGCCTGGAAGCTGCAGGTACATGAGCCAGCCAAGGAGACACAGCTGCCTCTTTGTTCCCATTCCAGTGCAGCTGCCCTGCCACGGGCCAAGCAGCGGGATCTCCCTCCCCTCCTCTGAGGACAAGTCAGAGCCAGCTCCCTAGCCTGGCTGGCTCTCTTCTCCTGCCCCATTCTCTCCTTTATCCCCACTGGACTCCTGCCTTTCTCTCTCCACTGAATCCCCAGCATGCCTCTGGCCTTCATTCTCCCCTTCCCCTCCTCTTCTTCCTCCCCTTCCCCCATCCCATCTCCACTGAATCCCCAGCATGCCTCTGGCCTTCATTCTTCCCATCCCCTCTTCCTTCCTCTCACCTCCTCTCGCATCTCCAGTGAGTCCCTGCAACCTCTTCAGTCTCATTCACTCTCACCACTCACTCCTATATCCTCCACTAAATCACAAATACCCATTAAAACTGTATCACCACCTCCCAATTCCTATCCTTCTACTCATGTGTCACTCCTTGCAACTTTCACACATATACCTTATCTATCTACACTCCCCGTAACTCCCGCTACCGTCAAGACATTTGCATTCACCCCTCCCAATCTCACCCTTCCAGAACGCACTCATTCTCTGTGACTCTTCTTGCTATCCGATTCTAGAGGCATACTCAGCTCTCTCTCTACCACCCATCCCTTTCATCTCCTTCTCATACTCCAATCCAATCCACAGATCCCAGCAAAACATCACCACATTCGTCACCAGGGTCACACTACTCTCATCTCAACCCCACCACAAACCACGGCTATAGGATTCCTACACTTACGGCGACCTATTTGACCCCAAAGACACCTTGAACACCAGTCCTCTGTAGATTACATCGTGCACAATCCATTGGAAGGGCTACCAGCTACATCACAGCCTCCGCAGCATCGGCCGCATGAGGCAACGCGCCTTACCCTTACGCAATCTCATCTCCACCACTCGTTTAGTCAAAAGCAACAATGTAACAGCACACCTTGCCGCTCTATACCCACACATTCCTTCTAAACCTCCACTTCTTTTCACTTTTTACACCACGACGTCGCCGACATATTGCGTAATTGACATAACTAACCTACATTCTCCAGAGCAAGAGGGATAGCACATTTCTCACGAAGTCGCGTTAAAGACAGACTGGCATGCCTACCATAATACACAAGAATGCCAGGTTCTCTGACTTGTAACTAGTGCATCTCATATAAATCTTCCTAGTATTCTACATACATCTCCTATACTTGCCTCATTTCTCTCCTCCGAAGCCAATCAGTACTACAACACTCCGATTGCTTTGATAATGGTACTACCAGTCCCATTGTAAGAATTCAAGTTGCAAGTGGTTCACAGCAACTCATTTAAAAACGGGATTTCATATAGTCCACTTCTGGAAAGATTGTGATTTTCCTCTTCTTTAATGTGTTCTGGTCATTGTTTATGAGGAAATACTACTCCCTATAGCATTGGGTGCGGAATGGCAATTCTGTCGAGGATTTTTGAATGCTGGCGTGAAGCTTGCCCATACTCTCTTGGCACTTATCTTCTCTCACACCTCCAACATCCACCTTCCTACGGAACCTCCTTCTACCACTACCATAGGACCCCTATACACACGATCCATCCCTCGATGCAGCTCACCCTGCTAACTGAGCACCGCCTCACGGCGCCCTCCATATCGCCTCCATTGCCCTGCCAACCAATCCCCAGGAATCACTCATCTTCCCACCCATCTCCCACACGAAGTACGCATATCGCTACCGACGCATCCAGTAGAGTGCATCACTCGCAACGTCAACCTCCTACTCCTGTGGCACGGCCTGTCGCCGCGCCATCCGTCCAACCTCTGGATATTCCTCATCAATATCACTTCTTCCATACATCCACACAGTCTGTCTTGAATGGTATCCGACCAGCAAATTCTAACACGACAAATGCGCGGTGCAACTTCAATCATCATTTTTCTCCTCTCATCCATATCCTTCTAATACTTCTTATCCACCTTCATCGCACTGCACTCCAGACTACACTCTCAGTACCACCCCGCCACGAGATCACTTCCACTAACAAGCTGACAACGCAGGCTACAGACAAATGCTAAAAATGCAAATTACACCCTTGCCTTCCTTATCATCCGTAGTCACTCATCACCTTACCGCCCACCAGGTCATGTTACTCCCATTTCCTTCTCTGGCCCACAGTGCGTGCGGCGAGGAGCTCAGACGTAGCCAAGCAAGCATCAGAGTGCCCTATGACCATTCCAGCACGCATGCAGCCCCTATAACGCTTCCTATACATTCTTTACCGAATTTCCCAATAAAATCACCAACTATCTCAGCATGAGATACTTCCTAGACAACGACCCCAAAATAGAACGGCACTCGCACTATCGTCCTCACCTTTCACTACCCATTCTTCTCCAATGATCATACACCAACTTGTAGCGTGACATTCACTAATAAATTTAAAAATCCCCAGCTAGCTTCTATATAGTATGTTGTCCATAACCACTCGAATAGCGTGACAGCTGCGTCTTATGTCACTTCTCTATTCACCCTGTTAAACACGACCTCAACAAAGCGAATCCACCATCCTACCTACCAGAAGACCATCATCACGGAAACAGGTTTTTCAAAGCTCACGAGCGAAAGAGCCTTTCTGCGCGTCCTTTCCGTCTCTTGCTCACTGCGCTCTCAGCTACGAGCCACGCCACACCCTCTTCTCTTCTTTACCTTAACTCAAGTCTTTCCATACTCCAGACGTTCTTGAGCCAAAGTTTACACCTCACCTAGAAACGACTAGAGAACTACCGATTTACAGTGCGCTTCTCCCCTGTCCTTCGCACTTACCACTGTCTGTGCATCCGCTCGAACTTATACCCACTGTACATCTCCTCATTCTTGCTACCCACCAGTACCCCGCTGTCATTATCCACCTATCTTTCCTTTTAAGCCAATGTATCTCCACTGCGTATACCCCTATTCTTGTCAATCACCCTCCCATCTGAATCAGAAGTCCTGCCTCTCACTATCGAGTCCACTGCCGCCCAATTCTTCTTTCTTGGGCCTTCTTAATTAATACCCTTCTCCTCCTTATACACACCGTTTGAGCGCATTTCCATTCCTCTCTGCAGCAGTCCCCCAACTCCTTCTCCTTCATCTCGCCATCGTACAACATTGCGAGGGGAGGGGATATCTCTCACTTGATCTGTTCTAGAACTCTACACGGCAGGCGTAAGCTTGCAGCCAACCAGGAAAGCTGTTGTGAAGTACCCGGTGCGAACAGCAACATGATCGAGGATATTCCATTGTCTCCTATCTCACACTTGCTCTTCACACCTTCGCTCATCTTCCACTCCCCTTCCCGTCGGAATGAGATGCAACGACTCCTCTTCCTTGCTATTTTGGACTCTAAAAGATCGCGCTTCTCTCATCATAAAGCCCCACCAGGTAGCCCAGGAAGAGGAAAGTCTGGTTGGGAGAGAGAGGGGAAAGGGAACGTGGGTTCATTTCCTTGGGTAAGACCAGGCATTGAGCATGGGGGTTGCCCCTAGAAGTTTTGGGGCCGACCAGAGCGAGGCAGGCGCTTGAATTCTGTCTGGTGGCAGTGAGATCAAATCTGAGTCTGGTAATTAAGCTTAGAGGGGTTTCATGCAGGCACCCAATCTGACGTAAGGCCAGAGGGAAAGTTATGATGAGTATTTGCCAAGCTAAGAGAAAAAGAAAATTGAAGATGTGTATAAACCTCCAGTTCTCGAAAAATGCAGTGTAACAAGGTACCATGATCCATTTCCCCACTACATATCTATACCCCAACAGTCCCTGACGCATAACATGCACCTGAACACCTTATCGAGGACACTACTTTCATTCTCAACCATTGCTCCTTAACCCCTCTACCAATCCTTACACACCAAACTATCATTATATTGCTGAGCCGCCGATGAGTGCCTTCCATACTATCCTGCCCACCTCCCTATCACTCTCCCCCCTCCACCCTTAAACCAACTCACGTAAAACAGTTTCAGCTATTCTACTCACAAAACCACAGTAACAACCAAACATATAGCTGACATTCCTTGCCCTCCACCTATTCCGCCACCTTACATATTCTTACAACCTCCTCCCAATCTTCCTCACTACGTAAGTCCAACACAAACACACATAAAATGCCTCTGGCGCCATTCATACTTTCAAATCCTTGCCCCAATCTCTCGTGTGTATACCTTTTTCTTCTTTCTGTTTAACTCGGGCATCTGTGCGACTGACCCGGCCGCCTCCTCATGCGCCACTGCATGCTTCCCTCCACTGAGTCAACAACTCAGAGATCAGTCTTTCCCCACAATATGCGGCGAGTCACAGTATTAAGCTCAGGGGCGAAAAAAATCAAGTTACCGCGACAATAGCCTCCTACCTTCCATTCACTAACTTCCGAGCTGGTCTACCCTAACACCTCATCTCCGACATCTAATCTCTTTCAGTCCCCTGTCATCACACGAAAACATTGTTAGTGTCCCCTGCAACGCCCTCCCATTATCACCCTTCACCCCTCCTCCTAAGCCCAACTTATCAACTATGCGCCACTTAACCCACTCCATACCACCACACACGCCAGCGACTGAGAAAGTGAGCTCCCCTTGCACACCCTCGAGCAATGTCGACTCTCATCCTATCGGCCTCCTGACACGCCCTCAGCCGTGCGTGCCATCATATGCCCTCAGGCCCATCACCACTCATACGCAAACGCAAGGAGAAGTCCGCAGACGGACCCGCTTGCCAGCTGCCCGCTCTCTAACGCCATCCGCTTGCGGCGCTTGCGCCATACGTTCCAGCCAGAGTAACTAAAGGTGTCTACATGCTATCATGGAGGCGAGAAGAAGCTACAAGCGCTCTCAGGCCAGCGAGAACTCAGTGGTCTCACGGGACCGCGCTCCAGCTGCGGACCTCCATGGGCGGCGCGCCCGCGCGTAACCCAGGCCTTCCCCACAGAAGATGAGACCTACAGTGCGGGTCAGACGTCTTCACCTCGGCCCACTTAATTCAAGTGAGGCTAACCCACTGGGATCCAACAATCAGCCGCAACGACAGCCTGTGAACGGATACCGCCGCCCGGCTCGCCGGCCCGGACGAAGAAGGGCCTGGAAGAAAAGCCATATAGTGCTGCACAAGAGTCCTCCTATTGGCCAACGGGCGTTGGGGCCAGCCACCCGCCCGCCGCCGGACTCGGTTCGGCCTATCGCGTGCGTGTCTGGAGGGGGAGGGCGGGGAAAAGGAGGAACGCCCCGCCCCTTCGGCCAACAGGGCTGGCTGTGATTGGCTAGAGAGGAGGAGCGCCTGCCTATGGCCACGTGGTTGTGTTGTGCTTGCATCAGACGGGACTCATGACAGATGTGGTGTGGGGGCGGGGGTTGGGGGCAGGGAACAGCTGGAAGGGAGGGAACAGCTGGGCTGGGCCTTAGCCCCTCCTGGCTGCTGGCTAGCTAAAATGAGTGCCTTGGACTGCTTGGATTATATCTAACACCCTTCAGCTATTTGAATAATTCTGTCCTTCCGCCTCCCATGCACCAAGCCTTTAGCAACTACTGTCCCAACCAAAATCAGGCTCCTCCATTGTGCTAGGGACCCTGCAAACACAAAGACAGCTCCTGAGTTTGCAAAGGCTGAAGTGTAGGCTTGATTTACTATCCTGGAGTAGTCCCTTTAAAGTCAATGGGAGTAGCTGAAGTGTGTAACTCTAGGCAAATTTGTAAAAATCTTTGCCGGAATGAGGCCTGACTAGACCTGACAAATAAAGGGTATGAGAAAGGGAGTAATACTTTGATCTACATTTAGCTAAGGCACAGAGACATCACATGACTTGATGAAAGAAACACAGGATATCTATGGCAGATCTGAGAATCAAACCCAGGGCTCCTGAGTCTCAGTGCACTGCCTTAAAACAAGCTCATCCTTTCCCATCATATCGGAAATCCCTAATACTTTAAAGTCCTTGGATGAAAGGTGCTGTAGAACTGCCAAGTGTTTTGTGAACCTTGTGGCCCAAGCCCACCAGCACTCAAACAATGTGAATAACTTTAGTCGAGCATCCAGTACTACTGAAATCGTGTAGGAATGAACCTATTCATGTAATATATAGGTTCAGGCCTATTAATTAGAAAACACCAAGAAAAAGGAAAACATGCTCCTAAATCACAAATATTCTAAAAGTTAATATGACTAAACTAACGGTTACGTAAACAAGTGTATTGAAACTTGAAGGCAGATCCTGCAAACCCTTAATTAGATGAGTAATCCTCATGTGAGTGCTAAAGTCGATGGGAATGCTGTATATGTAAGGATAACGTGAGAGAATTTGTTGTAGGTACGTGATCATACAGCTATGCGACATGGCTCTGATCCTGTAAAAGGATCCACAGAGTCCCACCAAAGTCAGTTGGATTCCATGTGGACATACGTATCTACCTGGATGAATCCCTTTTCACAGGATCTAGGCCCTTATTATAGAAATCTCTTTTGTTCCAGTATTTTAGAATTAATGACCCACAAACATGTCAGAATTGTCAGTCTCTGGCAACCTGCGTATATTAGGGAAAGTGTTTCTCTTAAAACAAATAGCTCCAAATTAACCTTATTTCTGAGACCAGTGAAGCTGATGGCAAATGGTTCTAATGCACAATGCAGTGTAGTGATTAAGGAAATGTCTACACTTGGAACACTACAGTGGCACAGCTGCAGCCTTGCAATGTAGACACTTACCACAGCGACGATGGAAGGATGGAAGAATTCTTTCCTTGACCTACTGTATCTACACTGGGGCTTAGGCAGGGTGAAAGTAATATGAAATGCTTACTGGTATAGGGGGCCGGCGGGGCCTCTGGCGGAAGGGGTGGGGCCTCAGGTGAAAGGAGCTGGGCTTGAGGTCAGCCTACCCCAGCGAGTCCATCCCCACGGTGCCTGGCTCATGCCTCCTGGGCTCCGCCAATGATTTAAAAGGGCCTGGGGCCGCTACCATGGTAGCAGCAGCGAGAAGTCCCAGGCCCTTTTAAATCGCTGGCCCTGGGGCAGCTGCTCCTTTTGCCCCCCATTGGCGGCCCTGCTGGTAGGGTCCCTACTGGCATGGTCGCCAATGGGGAGGCAAAAGGGGCAGTGACGTTAAAGCGCTGCTACAGCTGCGAACAGGCCGGTACTGGCTTCTTATCGGTATGTCATACTGGCCCCTACCGGCCTACTTTCACCCCTGGGCTTAGATTGACTTAATTATATCACACACAGAGTGAAATTTTTCACAGCCCTGAGCAATGTTTTAGGCTGAACTAACTTTGTAGTCAATTATCAGAGGGGTAGCCGTGTTAGTCCATGTCCACAAAAACAATGAGGAGTCCGGTGGCACCTTAAAGACTAACAGATTTATTTGGGCATAAACTTTCACAGATAAAAAACCACTTCTTCAGATGCAGTTTTTTTAAACTTTGTAGTGTAGAACTAATTTGCAAACATAGCAGGAGGAACAGATGAAATTAAGAGAATTGCAGGAAAAGACTTCTATTAATATTAAATCTTTTAAAAACAAAATGTAAAAGCTGGTCTTATATTACCTGATATTCAAGTTCAAGCAGTGCTTGTTGATGAAATATTAAAGTCCAAAGAAAAGTCGAGCTTGAACAGATGAACATCATGGCTATTTTAAGGAATTTGGTCTGATGAGCCCCTATTCTAGAAAGCTTGCTCTTTGGGATAGTAATAATAAAATTACCCATAGACAAGTTTTTAAAATCCAGCCACAAGAGCAACTGAGACTTGTGTAACACAAGTCGTAACCATACTAATATTTTGCCATCCAACACTGTTGCAACAGTATTGACCAATCTTCTTTGCAGCTAGCTGCCTACAGCTAGTTTTTAACCTCTGTAGTGAAGACATACTATGCTCGCCTTAATGAAGGGAGTGTTGGAAAATACCACGAACTCTGAACAAACATCAAACATAGCTGAGTCAGACTTAAAGCAAGGGTTTTTGATAGATTGTCTTTGGAGATTAGGGGCTGTGTCACAGATGCAGGGCTAACAGCACTTTGGGCCCATTTCTGGCCTCTGAGTGCACCCATCACCAGTGTTGAGCCTTTACCTTTCTTTGGGTGTAATCGTGCGATTCTTCCATTCTTAGACTGGGTGGTGGGCTACAGTACCCTGTGTGTCGACCCTGCTCACCCAGCAGGTCTAACTGCGTATGGTTCCTGTCATTCTGCCCTTTGGGAGCTTGTGATCAGTGGATTAGTGACCCAAACCAGCTTTCTTAAAACGTAGCATAGGAAAAAAAGATTTTAAAACAACATAAGATCTACATGCATTCTTATCTAGAGTCTCCCTGTTCTCCTGCTGGGCACCCCTGTACATCTAACTTCCCCCAGGGCTTCACTCAGCAAGCTCTGGGATCTTATTCTCTAAAACTCGTCTCTGTCCTTGAAGGAGGATGTGTCTGTTTACCCTTTGAGATTCAGAGGGTACATCCAGACTACCCGCCGTATCAGCGGGTAGTGATCGATTTATCGGGGATCGATATATCGCTAGAAACGATATATCGATCCCCGAACGCGCTCCCTGTCGACTCCGGAACTCCACTGGAGCGAGCGGTGGTAGTGAAGTTGACGGGGGAGCCACGGATGTCGATTCCATGCTGTGAGGACGGGATGTAAGTTGGAATAAGATACGTCGACTTCAGCTATGGTATTCCCGTAGCTGAAGTTGTGTATCCTACAATGTCGACAGCCTCCCACCCAACAGGTGAAGGACCAGGCCTTAGATCCGTCCTTTCCACAGTGGTCCAGAGCGTGCTTCTGGAGAACCTGGTTTGGCAAGGTGACGTTGCACTCCAATGTTTTATGGAAATATGCTTATGAGTGTGAATATGATGTAATTGGAAATCGCTTATGCAAAAAGTCTCTTGTAACGTATCATAACAAAGGTTATAACCTACTGGATATATTCCTTCTATTTGTATGCATGTATCATCTTTGTATCTGAAACTAGAATATGAAGTATAACTCTGAGTCTTCTTGTAATTATGCAAAATGTGGCCATTAATTAGTGGTTGAACTTGATGGCTCCCGTAGACTAACACATTAAATGGCTCTGTTTCCTGCAAACCTTCTTGTGTATGCGGGGGGGGGGGGGATCCTGGAAGAATGCAGGCTGGGGCTTACAGTGACATGTGAACCATTCACATGATACTGGAATCCATCTTAATCTTGTACTTTTCCATTCAGAAGGAGGGATGGGACCCAGAGAAACAAAAAATTCCACCTTGTGCAAAGCTATAAAAGGGTGGAACAGAACAGGGGTCCAGTCTAGAGAAACCCCTGTTACCAACCTAAGACTTGCTGAAACTAACAGCGGCTAAGTGTTGGGCAACAAATGGCAATGAAATTTAATGTGGATAAATGTTAAAGGAATGCACATTGGAAAAATAACCCCAACTATACAAAATATTGATGGGGATAATTAGCTACACGAGTCAGTGAAAAAGATTTGGAGTCATTGTGGATCGTTTCTGAAAATGTCCACGCAGTGTGCAGAGGCAGTCAAAAAGCAACAGGATATTAGGAATCATTAAAAAGGAGATAGAGAATAAGAGGAGAATACCTTTTGTCCTTATATAAATTCCTGGTAGGCCCATATCTCGAATATTGAGTACAGATATTGGTCTCCTCATCTCAAAAAGATATACTGGCACTAGAAAAGGTTCGGAAAAGGGAACTAAAATGATTAGGGGTTTGAACGGGTCCCATATGAGGAGAGATTAAAGAGGCTAGACTCTTCAGCTAGAAAAGAGGAGACTAAGTGGGGATATGATAGAGGATAAATAATCATGAGTGATATGGAGAAAGTAGATAAGGACAAATTATTTACTTATTCCCGATATACAAGAACTAGGGTGACCAAATGAATTATAGCAGCAGGTTTAAAACAATAAAAGAAGTTCTTCTTCACACGAGTTGCACAGTCATGCCTGTGAACTCCTTACCTGAGGAGGTTGTGAAGGCTGGGACTATACAGCTGTGATGGGGCAAGACAGTGGCTAGCAGTAAGTACTGAGGAACAGTATGTTTGCCCAGACTATAAACAAATTCCTAGTACGTGGGTTACCAAATGGCATGTGCTGCCAGGTTAATCAAGGCACCTGGGGCCAATAAGATCTGCTAGAAGGCAGTGGGATAGCTACTTTGATTAGCAACACTGCAGCAATGAAGCAGGCAAGTCGGCACCTGGTTTAAAAGGAGCCACCTAGCAGGTATGGAGAGCAAGGAGAAGAGGTGTGTGAGGAGTTAGGAGCAGGAGGGCAAGGAGCTGAGACGAGAGGGTGTGTTACTGGAGGATTGAGGAATTATCAGACAACAGCATTATCAGACAGCGGGAGGAAGGTCCTGTGGTGAGGATAAAGGTGTTTGGAGGAGGGCCATGGGGAAGTAGTCCAGGGAGTTTTGTAGCTGTCATGCAGCTGTTACAGGACAGGCACTGATGGCAGCTGCAGTCCACAGGGCCCTGTGCTGGAACCTGGAGTAGAGGGTGGGCCTGGGTTCCCCCCCAAGCCTTGCAACTCCTGATCAGACATAGGAGGAGTTGACCCAGACTGTGGGTTCCACCAGAGGGGAAGATCACTGAGGTGAGCAAATCTGCCAATAAGCGCAGGACCCACCAAGGTAGAGGAGGAACTTTGTCACACAGCGTTTAAAAGAGAACTGGATAAATTCATGGTGGTTAAGTCCATTAATGCTAATGCCAGGATGGGTAAGGAATGGTGTCCCTAACCTCTGTTTGTCAGAGGATGGAGATGGATGGCAGGAGAGAGATCACTTGATCATTGCCTGTTAGGTCTACTCCCTCTGGGGCACCTGACATTGGCCACTGTTGGTAGACAGGATACTGGGCTAGATGGACTTTTGGTCTGACACGGTATGGCCGTTCTCCAGTTCTTATATACTGGGAAAAGGATTGGGCCTGGACTAGGATGGAGTCTAGTCTGTGAAAGAAGTGTATTGGCACATCTCTGAGGGTGAGAGGTTATTACCTGTAATCAGTTTCTTAATGTGTTAGGCTTAGACTTGTGTGTTTTGTTTTATTTTGGTTGGTGACTTACTTTGTTCTGTCTGTTATTACTTGAAACCACTGAAATCCTACTTTTTATTCTTAATAAAATCACTTTTTTTGTTAATGAACCCAGAGTAAGTGATTAATACCTGGGGGAGCAAACAGCTGTGCATATCTCTCTATCAGTGTTATAGAGTGTGAATGATTGCAAATGCCAGAGAAAAGTTTCTAGCCATAGTATTTTAGACTGTGGCATGGTTTCCTTGAGGAGTGGTGGAAACCCCAGCAGTAGGCAGGGCTTAATTTGTAATGGAAGTGGTGCTGGCGTTCAAGTGATTAGGTACCAGGGCTCAAGCAATTTTTTTTACATTCATAACTGATGCAGCAAGCCCAGATGTATGGGGGCTATGAACTGCCAAGACTAGAGTTGTCAGGGCTCAGCTCTGGCAGTAATTAAGCACTGGCAGTAGGGAAACTTAAAATTAGATTGGACAAAGCAGAAGGGAATATTTTGTAGAAGCATTTTGTATTTGTTTCCAGGAGCTCGAATAAACAGAACATCAAAAGTCTCTTCCATCTCTCTGATTCTACTGCTCAGATAGCATGTGTGAGGGAAACACTCAAATGATACAAACTCTGCCATTTAAAATCAATGTATTGTTAACCTTGTAACCGCTATTCCTGTTTATGGCCCATGCTTATGTAAATTGTTCCATGGCTTTGAAAAAATATCAAATCTAGAACTAAAATGGTCTTGTTCATTGTGTCTTTACCTGTACGACCCAGATCACCAATGCTCCATCTGCACCAGTGCTGCTAAACTTGGTCATGCTGGAATCTCCTCCAAAATAGACACACTGCTGACTTAATTTTGCAACGAAAAAACAAAATGTTTTAACCCGCTAATATTAGACTCCAAGCAGTCATCTCTGAAAAATTTGACTGCTATTTCTTCCTCCAAAGCAATAGCTGCCTCACAAGAGACATCGTATGCTGGGCTAGCACAAAGTCTGAAATTGCCTCTCACCCCTGCAGGTGCCTTGTCCAGTGTAGGACAGAATAACAGTAGCTGTATGTACCCTGCCATTGTCTGTGCCGCACCTCTTTAGGGGAGAGGTGGTTTACTTTCTGGAGTAATTAAAAAAAAAAAAAGACACCAAGTAATTCCCAGTCCCAAATCAGAACTATATGAACTCTGCAATCAGGTAGGAAACACTTTGTAAATATGACCTGAAATCTGTCATCTGACAAATCAGGAAGCTTGGCTGTATTGGAAAATGGATAGTTCAGGTTTATGACCTTACAATGAGGTGATCAGTCCATGACTCAGTTGTTTTGATCCAGTGTACTGTGTATCCAATGAAGAGGATGGAAGAAAGATTGCACAGAAGAGCTTAGTGCTGGAGTCACTGTGAGAACTGACTTGTCTCCCTATTTTAGGAGAGTGGGCAGACTCAGACCCAGTGTAAGCAGGAGTTAAGAATGGGTGTACAGAGCTGCACAAAGGAAACCATTTGCAGTGCATAGACCAAGCTTTATGGAGCTTATTTTACAAAACTCAGAAATGATGCTATGTATTGGAGTGCCATCTACTGGTAATTCATATATATGTTAGACTTACATAAATACAAACCATAGAACATACTGATAATATGAGTAACTCCACCGAATGACTAGAGTTGCAGATACATGCAAGTGGTCTGAATTTGACTCCAGGTCTCTCCGGTTAGGGTTGATGGTACTTCACTGAGCCTATTGATTAAAAAAGGTGTATCACTTCCAATGTAGCTATTTCTTTTACCTATTTTTTTTACCTCAGATATTGACCTAAGCCAGATTGTGAAGCCATTACTCCCATTTAAAAAGAAGCTACTTGCACAAGTAATCTTTCTGAAGCTAATCTGGTTACTTGGATGAATAACTGCTCACCAGACTGGCCCTGTGTTTTTGTGAATTAGATTAATGTGCTAAATCTTGCAGTCCTTATTCAAGCAAAACTCTCCTGTCTTTGAGTAAGAACCACAAGGTCACACCCAGCCATGGTGAGTACTTCCCACCTGATGTTGTTCTGGTGAATAGTGTCCAACCCAGAATCCTTGTTTTGTTTGATGTCTTTCTTATTTGAGTTGCAGAAATATTGCATTGCTGTCAAACTCCCCTTGCTGCTTTGCCTCTGGGAGTCAACTTTCCCAATGAGCTGCGGGTTGTCTGAGTTTGTGTATGAAAACAGACAGGGGCTGCAATCATATTCATGGAGGGAAGAAGACAATTGCAGCTGTATGTTATTGGTCCTTGGCTTTAGCACCTGCTGAAGTGAGGGATGTTACTCTTCTGAGGTGACAGTGGTAATAATGGGCCAAATTCTGATGTTCTTACTTGGTGATGGCATAGTCCTCACTCAAGCAACACTTCCGCTGAGGGACTTCAATGGGAATGTCGCCCACATAAGAATGTTAGGATTTAGCCCAATAATAACTCCCCACCAAACGATGTCCACCTCTGTATTGGAGGGTGGTGAGCAGCCAGCATGCCAAACAAGAGGGGAGAGGAAAGTTTCTGGCTAGCTAGCAGCAGCACGTACTCCCTTTTATGAAAAGCACCGTTAGATCTCTTGTGTCCGTGCTGAACAGACACATCATCTGGTGGGCTATTTTTTCTTTTAAGGTCTCCTCTAAAAGGGATCCTGCCATAGGAAATAGAGTTTAACATTGATTGTATGGTGGGGAAACTAAATGTGGAACATCAAAGTCAGAAGTTATAAAGAAACTATTTTAAGTGTTATACTTCCTTAGAACAAAGGCAAGGGTCAGCTTCTGTTTTTAATAGACTCTGAGGCCTGGTCTACACTTAATAATTAGATTGACCTAAGTAAATCACTCAGGGCTGTGAAAAATGTTTTGCCCGGAGTGCTGTCATCAGCTTGACCTAACCTCTGGTGTAGAGGTGGCAACATCAAGAGAAGAATTATTCCATTGAGCTAGACACTGCCTCACGGAGGAGTGGATTAATTACACAGATGGTAAAAACCCCTTCCATTGATGTAGGAAGCATGTACAATACAATACAACTGCAGTACCTTAGACCAGCTCTACATTAAACACTGAGGGCAGGTCTACGCTATGGGGTTAAGTTGACCTAAGTTACGCAACTCCAGCTACGTGAATAACGTAGCTGGAGTTGATGTAGCTTATGGTGCAGACACCGCAGTAAGTCGACCTGCTATGTTGATGGGAGACACTCTCCCGTCAACTTCCCTTACTCTTCTCATTCTGGTGGAGTACTGGAGTCGATGGGAGAGCTATCTATGGTTGATTTAGTGAGTCTTCACTAGATCTGCTAAATTGACCCCCGGTGGATCGATCGCAGCAGTGTCGGGTAAGCGTAGACATACTCATACTTTGCTATCATTGCGTTGCTCATGGGTGTGAAAATCCACACCCCTGGAGTGACATAGTTATACCGATCTTAACCCCCCATGTAGACAGAGCTATGTTGGCGGGAAAGCGTCTCAATACAGCTGTGCCACTGTAATGCTTCTCGCGAAGGTGGAGTTATTAAGCCAACGAGAGAGCTCCCTCCCCTTGGCTTAGAGCGCCTTCACCAGAAACGTTACGGTAGCACAGTTGCATCGGTGCAGCCACACCGATTCAAGTTTGTAGTGTAGACCTGCCCTTAGTTGCCGTGCTGTAGTGTAGACATGGCCTGAACCCAATTGATTAGATTAAAAAAAAGGTATTCCTCCTGAACTTCACTGTGAAGTATTGAAGTAATTTTTGTGCTAATCTTATAAATTGATTTAATAACTTCTTGTCGTAATTTGCGAGCCAAATAAATTGAACCATTGATCTAGTTACTGAGATTCAAATTCTAACCTTGATTTGACCATTGCACTGAGTTATATTGGCTTAGTTTAGGGAAATTAGAGATAAATTAGTTAATACAGAACAGGCCTATGTCTCTAAGAAACTAAGCCTGTATGACTATGTCACTAAGGGATGTGAAAAATCCACAGTCCTGAGCAACGCAGTTAAACTGACCTAACTCCTGGTGTGGGTGTCACGAGTTCAGTGAGAGAATTATCCCATCGACCTAGCTACTATCTCTTGGGGAGGTGGGTTACCTACTCTGCCAGGAGAATCCCTTCCAGGGGCATAGGTAGCATCTTCACTGAAGTGCTGTAGCAGTGGCAGGTTTCAGGTGTAGACAAGCCCATACACATGCTTAGTTTTATATTTGTTTGCTTATTTGAATAAATCCTTAAAAAGCACACTAGCCTGGTTCCTGTCTCAAAACTTCAATGTGGGAAAACAACCTGTTTAGAGGTAAAAGTGAATACACTGAGTAGCTTCCGGACATACATTATTTGGTTAAAAACCTATTACCACTACCCCTTGGCCCATCCTTCTGTTTCAGAAGTACGACTACACTGAGGATTAAAAGGGTATACTTCCCTCCTGCTGCATATGGTGGTATTCAGGCTCAGCACACAAACAAGAAGCCAGCTGACAGTTCAAAGGCTGAGGTTTTGCTTTTGTTTTTTGAAAGAGACATCTTCGAGAGTTATAAAAATGTCTACAGTGTTTGTGTGTAAGGTCGGGGAAAGTACAGAGCTGCACCAGAAATCCCTCGATTCTGCAGCCAGTAAAATGTCATTTGGGTGCTAATCTAGATTAAGTGTAGTGGATCAGATTGACTTCTTTATGTGTTTACTCAGCCACCTGTTGTTAAGCATCAAGCACACCGGAAGAATAAATACGTGGGAAGTTTGGGGCGTATAACTCTGCAGTGAAGCTATTCTGTGAATGACATTTCCCAGAGTGCTTGCATTCTAACTGTTAGGGAAGTTGGGATCCTTTTAGTGAAATTATTTACAGTCCACTGAAAAACAAACCCTGGTAACTAGATGACATTTGTTTCAGGAAAATTTGTCCCATTACAATTAGTTTGCTTCAGTACAAACTGACAAGGTGGGAGAATCACATTTGGAGATGCTGAAGCAGCAGATGAACTGTTTGAGTTGCTTTGGGATTGTAGAAGCATCAAGTAATATAGCCCCCATGTGAATTATAAAGAAGGCAAAACCCATGGGGTTCTCTAGTCCATCTCCCTGCCCCTGGAGGACTGGTCCTTACAGGGCCTTTTTCTGGTGCTTTGAAATACTGTCTTCAATCTACCTGCCATCCTGGAGTACTTCAGAAAGGGCTCAAACACGTGAGCACTTATTACTGCATACTCTCACCCAGAGCCACTGAAATTCATGAGACTCTGTGTCTGAATAGACATATGTATGACAATATCAGGACATATTTCCAGGAGTGTTCTTATAACTAGCTGATTTACAAGTTATACCCAGGAATTTTTTCATCCACCACTGAATTGCAGCTATAGCTGTGGTGCAACATGGCAGACGTTTAACAGTGCTCAGCAACCACGTACAGCATCTTAATGTAGAGGAAGGGAAGAATATTGCATCCAGCTGAAATTGCAGGAGGAGCGTTAGGCAGGCAAATTGCAACTACTCAAGCGGGATTTAGCCAGGGCACCCTGGCTTTTTCATAAAGTGTCACGAACTCTTTGCTGACATAAAAATAAAGGTGCTCAGTTTCATACCTCAAGGAGAGTATGGCACCTCCAACAGCACTACACTCCTTCGTGCTATGTCAGATCACTGGCTTTGTACTGAGTCAGAGGGGAAAAGTGCAACCTCTGCTCCTTGATGTGTGTTTCTTGGAAGTCCTGACTCAGAACTGTACTACCCCATACCCGCAGAGCTTGTGAGATCTGATAGTACTGTGGTTCACGATGACAAAGCCCACAGGCATGGATGACTTACTTGAGGGGGCTTTTAACTTAATAGGTTAAAGACTGTTCATTTCAAAGAGTTGTCTCTGCTCAGGGCAGGCGCTTCCATTTAAGCGACCTAGGCGGTCGCCTAGGGCACCAGGATTTGGGGGGGCAGCAATTTGGCGGTGGGGAGTCCTTCTGCGCTCCGGGTCTTCGGTGGCAATTCTGCGACGAGTCCTTCACTCACTCCGTGACCTGCCACTGAAGTGCCCCAAAGCCTGGGAGCATGGAAGGCCCCCCTCCCCCCCTCGCCCCTGAATTGCCACCAACCGGGAGCACGGAAGGACCCCTGCCTAGGGCGCCAAAAACCCTGGCGCCGCTCCTGTCTCTGCTTTCTGTGTTTTGGGCTTACCAGTCATTCTCTTTCTCAAAGTAACATGCGGAAATGATTTTAGATCCACTGCCCAAAGCAAACTTATTTTCCAGTGGGACCATTTCACACAAGTGGCAGTTGATACGCAGCAGTTGGCTTCCATATGTCATCCTTCAGGGTCCATGAATATGCATTTCAGTTCACAGCGCAGGTCACAAGGCGGTTAGAGGCGGGAGCCCAGTCAATACCAGTAACATCATACATCTACTGACATGGGTTCTCACTCTGTATCCTGACTACCCAACACATGGCTCTTTGTCACAAGACCTCAATATAATATGAAGCAATCGATGAAAGAGATGTGAGATTATTATAATACTTTGCCCTTCTACACTGTCCTTCAACCAGTGCTCTTTGCAAACATTGACTGAGCACCACTACGCATCGGTCGTGATAGGCATTATTATAATCATTGTGTAGATAGGTAAACTGAGGCACTAGAGTTAAACGTGTCAAAGTTTGCACAGCAAATCAGCTGTAGAGCAAAATCTCTCTTCTGCGCCCTTACCTCCCATCTTGATTAATGAAACCTCTTTATCTCTGGTATTACCAACATCCACATCACCGCCACAGTATGCAAAGTACAGCTTCTTAAAGAAATTCTTTTCCTGGCCTGCCAATCTGACCACATCCCCCTCATTCTCCCTCCAGATCCATGCACTGACTCTGTCTTCGTTCTGCACCACATCAATGTTAAACTTTTTGTTCCCCTTTTCCAAGGCCCTGCATAACTCTGTCCTGCCTATTTCTCTGCCCTTATCTCTTACCATGTTGCACCACCAATACCATTCGGAATACTCCATTTTTCTTCTTTTCTCACAACAATCTTTGCATGGAACTCCTTCCTGGAGCTGGTCTTCAAAATCCAGACCCTCTAGTTTAAATTCTTCCTGATTGCTGCGATGATTCGTAGATTCCAAGGCCAGAAGGACCATTGGCATCATCTAGTCTGATCTCCTGTATCAATTCAGGCCATCAAACTTCCCCAAAACCGTCTCTGGATCATAACATTTAGAAAGACATTCAATCTTGATTTAAAAATTGCCAACAACGGAGAGTCCACCGTGACCCTGGGTAAATTGTTTCAATGGTTAATTCCCCTCATTGTTACAGATGTACACTTTATTTCCAGTTTGATTGTGTCTGGTTTCAACTTCCAACCACTGAATAAGATTATATCTTTCTCTACTAGATTAAGAGGCCCATTACCAAATATTTGTTCCTGATATAGGTACTTATAAATGGTGACCAAGTCACCCTTAACCTTCTCTTTAAGCTAAAAAGATTAGGGTGACCAGACAGCAAGTGTGAAAAACCAGGACACGGGGTGGGGGTTAATAGGAGTCTATATAAGAAAATGACCCCAAAATGGGGACTGTCCCTATAAAATTGGGACATCTGATCACCCTAAAATAGATTGAGCTCCTTGTCTATCACTATAAGGCAGAGGTCAGCAACCTTTGGCACCCGGCTCATCAGGGTAAAGCCACTGGTGGGCTGGGCTGGTTTGTTTATCTGGAGAGTCCGCAGGCACGGGGTCCCGCAGCTCCCACTGGCAGTTCATCGTTCCTGGCCAATGGGAGCTGTGGGAAGCAGTGGCTAGCATGTCCTTTGGCCCATGCCGCTTCCCGCAGCTTCCATTGGCCGGGAACGGTGAGCTGCGGGGCTCCGTACCTGCCTGCCAGCAGTTTTACCTTGATGGGCCGGGTGCCAAAGGTTGCCGACCCTTGCTGTAAGGCATGTTGTCTAAACATTCTCATAGCCCTTCTCTGAACCCTCTCTAATTTTTCAACATTCTTGAATTATGTACATCAGAACTGGATGCAGTATCCCAGCACCAGTGCAAAATACAGAGGTAAAATAATCTCTTTGTTCCTACTCAAGATCCCCTTGTTTATGCCTTCAGGGATTGCATTTAGCCCTTTTGGCCACAGCATTCCTCTGGAAGCTCATGTTCAGCTGATTATCCATCACGACCCCAAATCTTTCTCTGAGTCACTGCTCCTCGGGCCAGAGTCCTTCATCCTGTAAGTATGGCCTATGTTCTTTTTCCATAGCTGTATACAATTACATTTAGTGGTATTAAAACACATTTTGTTTGCTTGTGCCCCTTTTACCAAGCGATCCAGACCGCTTTGTGTCAGTAACTTGTTCTCTTCATTATTTACCACTCCTCCAATTTTTGTGTTGTCTGCAAATTTTATCAGCAATGATTTTATGTTTTCTTTCAGGTCTTTGAGAAAAATGTTAAATAGCACAGTGGTCAAGAACCAATATACTCTTCCATGATAGTATTCCTTCTCTGTAGCCTTTATAGTTGCCCTCTGGTAAAAAAGGGAGACAGAGCTGCAATACAATTTCGTGGAAATCTATATTTGTCCTAGTTGTTTTCTACAATAAACACTTCCTGTTTAAGACTTAACGTGATTCCATATGTCAAGGGAAAGGCCAGCTTCTACTGCAGCCCCCATGAGAAGTGCATCATCATAGTTTTTTTAATAGTAAACACTCTCCCCTCCCCGGCCCATGCTCCATGACTCTCATGTCTTCACTGAGTAACTGTGTAATCACACTGCTGTAGCCCCAGGCCTTCCTCTCCCATCACCACCTTTTGGACACTTTCCCTGTCATGTCTAAATTAGAATGTAAGCTCTTTTGGGCAGGGAACTTCTCTTCTGTGTGCTGCCAGGCACCCAGCACACCATGGATGCCGTAAAATAATAACTCATTAAATGCTTCCCCATGGCAAAATTGTGTCCTAAATGTATGCAGTGATTAACATGGTTTCCCTGAAGCACTTGATGGGAGTAGAGGGTGTGGAGAGGTCACTGGGGAGGAGAGTAGGAAAGGAGGGAGGAATGTATCTGACTAAGAGAAGTGCAGCACACTAGGGGAGCATTTGAGGAACAACAAATGGGTAAGGCTGTTCCAAGCATAGGAGGCAGCACAGAAGAAGGGAAAAGCTGATAGCAGGAAAAAGAGATCAAAAGGTGGGAAAGAAGAGGGGGCTGGGAGGAGTTTAGGGAGTGAGGGAAGAGGAAGAAGAGAAGGAAAGGAGTAGAGGTGAACGCCAAGCAGATATCGTGTAGGACACTGAAGGTGAGGAGAAGGAGCTTGATTCTGATGTATGCAAAGACAGGATTCCAATGGTGGTGTGGTTGAAGAGGGTGATGTGGTCAGAAAGACAGGAAAGGAGGGTGATATTAGCAGCTGCATTTTGGACAGGCAGCAGCTGCTGTCTAAAGGGGAATCTGATGATTTACTGTATAAACAAAATAGCAGAGCAAAGTGCAAAACCTGACAGGCAGAAAGACTTCAAAGTACATAAAGGACCCAGCTCTGGCTGTGGTATCTTCCCTGCATATCTCAGCTCCTCCGTGGATTGGGAATTTAGCCCTTTCGCTACCATTAACTACTGCTGCTACCTTTTCACCTATGTGTGGCCAAGCCTCTGCTCCCAGTCTGGGTTTACTCCCTTGTCAGGCTCTTTCCCAGCAGGCTTTCTTCTGGTAGGTGGTCATTTAAATCTAAAAGAGATAACCAGCACCACACTGAGGTGACTGAGCTGCACCTGTCTGGGTCAGGCTGAACCTCTTTCCTTTACAGCTAGTATTTCAGCTCCGGAGGATGTGGCACATCATCCCAGCCCCTTCAGTTCTCTCCATAGGAGGCTGCCAGGGAGGTCAGTTTCAGTGGTGTGGGTGTGAGGAAGATGGCAGGGAACCAGAGAGAGAGAGAGAGAAAGGGAGGAAGGACCAGTTATACTGATCTGCAATTGGATTCATTGCTGTAAAGCTTTTGCTTTTGGTTCCCTCACTTCACTGTTATTAGAGCATGACAAAAATGCAACTAATGTACGGAGGCAACTTGAGACTTGGAGTAACTCTGCTGATCTTAGTGGAGTTTCACCAGGGATGAGTTTGGCTCATGATGGCTGGCTGGATGCAGTGTCCTCCAAGTCAGCAGAATAAACAGATGAATAGATTCCAAGGCCAGAAGGGACCACTGTGATCGTCTAATCCAGGGGTCTCAAACACGCGGCCCGCAAGATTATTTTCCCCAGTCCGTGAGCTCCTCGCGGCCCCCCTGCCCTTCCACAGCATTTACCTAGAGCGGCTCTGGCCTGATGCGCACCAGGGGCAGGGTAGGCTCCCTGCCTGCCCTGCTCCCACACCACTCTGGGAAGCGGAGAGAACCTGTGAGAGGAGACGCCGTTCCTGGACAATGGGAGATGCAGGGGGTGGTGCCTGAAGCAACAGCAACACATACACCCCTATGCCCCTGCTCGCCCATGTTCCAGCTGCTTCCCGGAGCGGTGCGGGGGCAGAGCAGGCAGGCAGGGAGCCTGCCCTGCCCCCGGTGCGCGCCGGGCCAAAGCCCACCCCCCGAACCCCTCCTGCAGTCGAACCCCCTGCCCTGAGCCTCTTGCTGCACCCTGCACCCTTGCCACACCCCTCCTGCACCCCAACCCACTGCTCTGAGCCCTCTTCTGCACCCTGACTCCCTGGCCTGAGCCCCTTGCTGCACCCCGTACCCGTCCTGCACCCCAACCCCCTTCCCAGAGCCGCTTGCCGCACCCTGCACCCAACCTCCTGCCCTGAACTCCCTGCTGCACCCCACACTCCTCCTGCACTCCAACCGACTGCCCTAAGTCCCCCGCTGCAACCTTCCTGCAACCCAATCTCCTGCCCTGACCCCCTGCCACACCCCTCCTGCACCTCAACCCCCTGTCCTGACCCCCTGCCACACCCCTCATTCCTCCTGCACCCCACACCCCAACTCCCTGCCCTGAGCCCCCTCACACCCCTCCTGCAACCCCTGGAGGCAGGGATGGGGTGGAGTTGGAGTGGGGATTTCAGGGAAGGGGTTGTAATGGGGGCAGGGAAGGGATGGGAGGAGGCAGGGGGCGGAGCTTCATGGAAGGGGTGGAGAAGGGGCAGGGCTGAGGGCCACAGGGGGGGGGGGCAGGGAGGTGTCAGTAATGCAGCCCTTGGGCCAATATACTAGTCCCCATATGGCGCTCGTGATCATTTGAGTTTGAGAGCCCTGATCTAATCTGGTCTCCTGTATAACACCCGCCATTGAACTAACCCCTCCAGAAAGTCCAGCCCTTGGGCAACATTCCTACACAACAACTAGCCCCATAAGATCCTTTCCAGTCACATCCACAAGTCTTTGCTTGCCGAGTGTACATCACCTTGTGATTCACAGTCCATGGGAATTCATCCGATCTCCTTCAGGCTGAGACCCTGTTCTGGCACTTACCAATCTGGAAAAGTGAACGATTCACAGCCTAGTTCATCTTATGGCTGTAACCATGATAGCAACACCAGTGCTAAAGCATGATTGTGGCTAGAAGGGTTCTAGCAAGATTCCTGCTTTCTCTATCCACAAGCCATCCTATAACTGAGCTATAGACAGTCCCCTCCAGAGAGGAGAGGAGCTGAGAACTGAGCTAGCAAAACCACGCTAGAGGGCCTAGCTTCACTGGAGATAGAACCACGTTAATGTAACCACACTGCTCTGACAAGGCTGCAGCTAAAATCATTCAATAACTTCCATGCAGCACCACTTCCCCCCACAACCTCAGGTCAGCTGAGTTGGCCTCTCCGTACCAACCACGCAGCACAGCCATGCTTGCATGTGTACGTTCTGGGGGGAAACCTGGTGCCGCAGCCGTTACCTACAGAGCAGCACTGACAGTGATCTAAGTTATTTCATTCATAATACATTATGATGTGATTATACCATTACAGAAAGGTTCACAACCACACTGCTAGGAACCGTATGTGATGCACGTTGTGAACGCACTCAAGTCAATTGCAGGCTCAGGCATACAACATCCTGGTTACCAACTTGGTAAATATGTGTAGTGTACTCTCTCAAGTGGGAGATAGTATATAGTATGTGTTTATAACTGGGTTCTCAAGACCTGTTGACACTGCAAATAAGAGCAAAGCAGGGGATCTGGTTCAAAGTTTTCAAGACGTACCATGTGCCCATGGATATGTCTGAGGGTTTAGCATGGTTGTGGAGGACACTTAACATTGCATCTATACTACAAACTAAAATCATGTTGTAACTAGGTCCCCTGACTCTGTGTAGATGAAGCTTTAAAACTCTGCTACAACAATGGTGCTGAAACACGAATGTCACTTGGATGGTTTTCACTGCAGTATGGATAGACTCTAACAGAGTTTTTTCTTTCACGTGAAATGAGAAAGCCTTAAGAAGAGTCAGCATATGAATATTTATTGGCAGGTATTCGGGAGGAATATCGAAATTTAATTCACACAGAGAAGGCTCTAAGGAGTTGTATTCAAGGTGCAGCTGCATCAAAAGCACTTAACAGAAGGGAGCTCACATGAGCATTGCAAGGATGTCTTTACAGAGTATTCTGCTCCATGTATTAAGTACAACACTTCAGCACCTTTGATCTGACTGCAGTATGATGGAGTGGTCTGCATCAGTCCAGTAGAATACTGTCATTTCCCCTTGATAAGAGAGTGCTGTGAGACAAATTTCACTTACTGGTTTGATCTTTGTTCTAGGCATGGCAGGATATGGGCTCTGTCTCAAAACCGTACAAGGACATGTCCAAACAGACAGTGACGCAATGTGTCAACAGCTGAAAGCCAGAAAAATAGAACAAAATACAGCTGTTTGCAGGGATACGTGTAAGATTTTTCAGTTTAACTAGGGAAAAAAACTATAACTAAAGCATTAAGTGGATTTGACATTTACTAATAATGCTCAATATCAATAGCACTTCACAAACATTAAGGACTCCTCACAGTTTACATACAGAGATGGGCTCGAACTGTGACATTCAGCTCTAGATTGGGATCTAGCTCTGAAATTCTCCAAAGTTTGGTGGGGCCAGTTTTTCCAATTAATCTGTTACAGAAAGCCACTTGTGTAATGAAGCTGAGATCTCCAAAGGATTTGAACCAGGGAGCTGCTTTGGGTCTGTCTCTTATACCTGTAAGCAGATCTAACCTATTATTTTTTTTAAATGTGAGAAATAGTAAGAAAGTAAGAGAAACCTAAAAGAAAAAACACTGAGGCAGGTTGTCGAGGGCTTGAAAAGTGACTGAAAGCATTAGCAGCTTGGGATGATAAGAGTCACATGCATGTTATACTCCAATTCTTGGAGCATTTAGATTTGTAGGGTATAACATAAATGGCTCCAATGGAATTAAACAAGAGATGAAATTTCAGCCTAAACATTCTCAAGCAATTGCAACAAAGGTAATGTTCCTATTGACATAGAAATCAGCCGACTAAGGACTAACATTCATTTCTTATTTTCTTGGTCTTTTTACATTACAAGTGGCATGCATAAGCCTACCTGAATTTTGAGAACTTGAGCAATTCCTTGGAAGCTTTAACCATACACAACTAACAAATCCAAACAGCGAATCTCAGAGGATAAAGAGATCTGAAATTGTTTTATGAATGTTTTAAAAAGCAACTGAGACATTCATAACAGATACTGAATCACTAATTACACCCTGCAGCTTTAAACAAGATGCTAGCAACAATGTCGTTTCTAGCTGTATAGTTGATGTTATTTCTAGGATGCCCACCACCTTGGTATTTAGGCTTCCACAAAGGAATGCTTAATTCTGAGAATTCACTCCCCCTTGATACAATAATGCCTGAATTTGTTGACTATCAGACCACTTTGCAAAGTCTAAGTATTTTTCTGGGCTTCTCCAGTGGATCTGGCCTGTGGCGATGGGTGGTGGGCCAGCTGGTTGATTGGGAGACTTCTTATTTTGGAAAGTCTTGTGAGTGCACATTGTCCTTTTTTGAATCAATTCTGGTACAATTTAGATAGCTTAGTGGTTTGTGCATTGGTCTGCTAAATCCAGGGTTGTGAGCTCAATCCTTGAGGGGGGCACTTAGGGATCTGGGACAAAATCAGTACTTGGTCCGCTAGTGAAGGCAGGGGGCTGGACTCAATGACTTTTCAGGGTCCCTTCCAGATCTGTGAGATAGGAATATCTTCATATAGTGCTGTGCAGACTTCCCTACAGCTCTGCAAATGCAGTTGCAGCATGACCCACCCTATGCCTGCTATATCGGAGATTAACCTATGGTGGGGTGTCTTCTCCTCTCCTCCCAGACAAAGGATGAAGCTGCTCAATTAATTTCCATTAGAACCAATGGAGGATAAGAACACCGGAGAGGAAGACTGTAAGATCCCAGTGCTGATGTCCTTAACACTGCTTACAGACCTAGTATCTGATCTATACTTGGTCCTGAGCCTGGCACCCAGCCCCCTACCTCTCAGCCTACCAAGGCCCAAATGTGGGATGCAATCTATGACAAAGTCAAAAACAGAGACAAAATTATACATGCAGCAAATGCACAGTGGCATAGGCGTCCTTTGGTGTGAGTGACTCTGCCTACAGCCTGAGCTACAGGAGTCTAAATTTCTGATGTTAATGATTCAGATGGGGCACTGAAGTGAGACACAGCAGGCCTAGACTCCATGACACACAGGTACGTCAAGCCTGAACCAAGCACTTAGGGCCTGGACTTGTCTCAGCCGACATCCAGTCCAGTCTGCCTATACTCGGCCACAAGACTCACACCTGGTGCAGGCTCAGCCAACTAATGCCCCTCAGTGACCGTTCCCAGCCCTAGTTCCCAGGGCCTATATCTAACCCTGGCACAACTCAGCTTGCCTCTAATGTCCCTACTAGGACTCAGCCCCTACTAGGCCCTCAAAACCCATATTGAGCTCAGCCCACGCCTGGTTCCCAGACCCCATATCTAGTCCCAGCCCAGCCTAGCTCTCGTCCCCAGCCCATGTTTGGATCTCAGGGCCTGTACCCTCAGGGTCAGTGCTTAGCCAAGGCCATGCCTGGGACATGGGCCCTGTGCCCAGCTTGTCCCTCATCCCCAGCCCAGTATCTCAGGGGCTAATATCCAGCCCCAATCCTCATCCCAAGCCCAGCCCGGTCTTCATGTTCCACGCCCTGACCACGGCCCTTGGGGCTCGTACCGAGCCCGGATCCGGGGCCCTGTGCCCAGCCTGGCCTGCCGGTGCCTGGCCCTTGGGGCTCGTACCGAGCCCGGATCCGGGGCCCTGTTCCCAGACTAGCTGGGCCCGTGCCTGGCCCTTGGGGCTCGTACCCAGCCCGGATCCGGGGCCCTGTGCCCAGACTAGCTGGGCCCGTGCATGGCCCTTGGGGCTCGTACTTAGCCCTGCCCAGATGCAGGGCCCTGTGCCCAGCACGTGCCCCGCCCGGCTCCAGCCCGCGCCGCCCATCACGTCCCCTTCCCAGGCAGCGGCGGCAGCGCCCCGGGGGAGGCCGGGGCCGGGCGGGCGGGGCGGGGCGCAGCGCTCCTTAAAGGAGAGGAGGAGGCTGGGCAAGGCAGACCCCTGAGGGAGGGGAGGGCAGGGCAGGTTTGGCCCCTTTCAGGGGAGGCCGGGGCGGGGCTGGTTGCGGAGCCTTTTCAGAGGGAGGAGAGCGGGGAGGAAAGAACGCGGCGCCGTAGTCCCTTTAAGCAGGAGGCGACGAATGTGTCGGCGGCTCCTTTAAGACGCTGACGGAGCTGTGCGTCCCCTTTAAGGTTGCCGGGGCGACGGCTTGCAGTGAGAGCGAGGCGCATTGACGTCAGGTTGGCAGGCGATTGGCTAAGGTAGCTGGTTTCCGGTGGGATCCGCCGCCGCCGAGATCACCAGCGAGGCCGGAGTCCGGGTCGCGGGTGAGAGAGGCCGAGGGAGCCGCCCGGACCCCGCGGTGAGTGCGGGCCCCGCGAGGCTTCTGGGCGGGAGCAGGCCCCGGGACAGGCCCCGCGGGGGAGCACGTCCGGAGCGGCGGGAGCCCCGGGTCCGTGGGCGAAGAGGCGGGACACGGGTGGGGATGCTGGGGCAGGTGGCGTGGAAGGCCCGGAGGGAGAGGAGACAGGGCGCTGGTGGCCGAGGAAGGCCGCGGGGGAGCGCAGGGCACTGACGGGGCAGGGGAGGGGGGCGCTGGTGGCGGAGCGGTCTAGGGTGTAGGGGGAGGAGGGTAGAGCACTGGGGGGAGGTATGACCTGGCGGGAGGGCGAGGAGGGCCCGGAGTGGGGGAGGAGGGCAGGGCACTGGTGGGGCCCCCAGGAGGTGGGGGAGGAGGGCAGGGCCTTGGTTTGGGGGGGGGAGGGTTGAGACCTGGGGGAGGATGAGCTGGGAGCAGTATAGTGGAGATACGGTGTTATGGCCCTGTGTGGGAGCATGAGAACTGGAGGAGGTTTGCTGTGCTGGCGGGGTGCGTGTGTGTGTTTTGCATGGGGTGGGCGTGGGGAAATCTTCATGCCCTGCGCACCCGTGCAGAAAGAGGAGGTTTAACTTTATTGACATGCACCCCTGAATGTGAATCCTGCCTTAGCTGATTCCTGGGAGAGGGTGCTACCTCCTGCAGGGAATCCGACTTGGCAGGTTTACCTTTTCCACCTGAATTGCAGGGGTCTCAAGTTGAGGTAATTTGAAAGGAGTTTCCTTTATGTGCTGCACCAAATCCACCCAGTAAACCACAGATCTGCCAAGTTTTGCTTCACTGAAAGTGAGACGGTATTATAGCAAAATGTTTAGGTTTTCAGGGTTTACATTGGACTTTAAAACATTAAAAATCCATCACCTTTCTTAGAAGGATTTTTGCAAAGATTTTCAATGAGACTTCAAATTTCACTTATTTAAGTCTTTCTTCTTCAGACTGGTGCTGCTTATAAATCCAAAACTAATCTCAGAATGAGGGAATCTTTCTCAGAAATGGATGAGGCTAATATTTCAGCTGCTGTTTGTGGGGATTCCTTCACCCCATGTGAGGAGCTTATTTTGTGGTTTGAATATATTCTGGTTGTTCTTCGCATCAGGATTCCATGTAGAGGCTTCAATTTTGGCACTGGAGGTTGAACTAAAAATTAGAGATGGGATTAAGGTCCAAAATTTGGATCAGGATTTATAATTCCCTGTAGTATGGGGTTGTTTGGGTTCTCATAGCGAAGTCATTGCAATTGTGTATGGTGGCTTTTTAAATACATCTTGATTGTTACAAAATGTAGAAAGTTCAATGGAAAAAATAGGGCTGGCTTGGTTGCTTGATATGTACTCTATTGGCATTGTTTTTTCACGATAGTCTCTTTGAGCCGCTAGCGACTCATGTTTGCTGTCTATTTGCATCATGATGCTTTTTCCATAGACTCTAATTTGCAGGCTGTCATGGAGCCACAAATTTACTCTTGGACATTTAATTAGGCTACTTATTGACCTTCAGCCTGCAGGTTGACAAAACAGAAGGGGTAACTATAGAACTTTCAGGCAACCTTTCCTCAGCGTAAACCTGGTGTGTGTTGCATAAACGCTACAATGTAGCTGCTTCTCTACATACTTTTGTTGAGATAAGTGACCAGAATGCAACCTGTTTGAAGTGTTGTCTGTTCTAAATTAGCTTTAGTCCTCCTATAATCTCTAGTAGCACATTTCAAAGGAGCATAGTTAGTTATATTGACTCTATTGCTGCGTGTGCTATGTTTGTCAATCTCGTGCCTAAATGGAAAAAGCATGTGTAATAGGACTGTAGCACTTGGATTTTTGCAGTGACTGTTAAGTAGCATGTTTAATATCTGATTTTCTGTCTAATTTGTTTTCCCTCCCAAAAGCAGATATTGGGATCAGCACACTGCATTATAAATTCTCTACGTATCCAGAGCTGTCCCAATCTGTGCCCCAGGTAACTTTCTTTACATGTGTTTTTTATGTAAATGCCTTTTTAAACATATTTTTACTTTAGCCTTTTCTCTGTTAACCTTTTTTTGAGAGCAACTTGCATAAATAAAAATGGATAAAGTAACACGAAAATTTTCATGCACTGGAAGTTATGCTACTAATAAATTGTATTAAGATCTGGCATTATATGTATTGTTTTGAAAACTGATAGTTCTAATTACTGTGAGCATACTTCAGAATTAGTGTTTTAGTCTAATTGTCACCCCATTTTCTTTACTTTGAAGTAAAGAGCATCTCCGTTGGGCAAACATCTGTATTTCCATGGCTTTTATTAGCTGTCCAGGGAGCTGACTTTTGCTGTTACCTTAACAAATGTCACCATACTTCAAATATTTTTAAAACTTGCCTCTGTGGTGTGAGAGGGACCTCACTGGGGCAGGAAATCTGGGCTGTAACTGACAGCCTATGCCCATATGACTCCATGTCTTTCAGAATGCTCAGGGGGCCAGGGTTGCTGAGTTTCATTCAGCTGGGGAGTGGGGTTAGGGACTGCGAGGGGAACATCTGCTCCTGTTGGGCCTGTGGGAATTTCTGTAGAGCAACCCAAGGTTCCCACTTCTTCCCAGATGCCAAATACATCACTTCTCTGCATTGCTGGGCCAGAGCATAGACTTGGGAATTGAACATTTATTTTAATTACTAGCCCTGCAGATAAGTTAGGGGTTTTTTAAAGCAAGATCACTGCAACAAAAGTTAATATGAAGCATAGCTAGGCAGCACGTCAGCTGGATCATCTTAGTTCTCTATGTAGTTCATGTAACCTTTTTTTTTTTCCTTAAACATCAGCAATGGCAGCCTCTAGCAGCAACACCAGCGAGGAGGAGCGTAGCCTCAGAGAATGTGAACTCTATGTCCAAAAACACAACATCCAGCAGCTTCTGAAGGACTGCATTGTACAGCTATGTACAGTCCGACCCGAGAGACCCATGGGATTCCTCAGGGAATATTTTGAAAGATTGGAGAAGGTAAAAATAAATCTGCGGAGCGGGGGGGAGAATGCATTTATTTACAGTCTCTCTCTTAGTTTCTTGAAGACTGAGATTCAGATTTGACCAATATTTTTTATTAATAGTTTAAGTTTGAAACTGAAACAAAGTATTTGTTTGGAAAAGAAAGTGTCCTTTCTATAGCTAAATGCCAGTTGCTCACTAGTGAAAAGCGTCCCTATAGCAACCAAAAGTATGCCCATATGATGGGGGGAGAGAAACTAGTACGGAAACCGATTCAAGTTAGCTACTGAAAATAAAATCTGTCAGTTTGGTACTGGGGTCAAGAGGTGGGACATAGGGCCTGATTTATGATGACCTAAATTATTAAATTTATTATGTACAACCCCAAAGTATTTTAGTGATGGATGTTCAATTTTTATATTGAGGCTAATTAATTTTCTATAGTGAGTTGCAGATTTAATATTGGTGAGGGGGAAAAATAGTAATCCTAGCCAGACTTGTTCACTGAGAATTAACATTTGGTGACTTTCCTCTTGTACTTCAGCTGAGACTTGTATCCACATTTCAAATACGTAAACTTGTCTTTGCTTTCTGTCCTGAACTCGGTGTTTCTGTTAAATGGTTGGTACATTCTGTCCCAGAGGTGAGCTAAATGATTCTTGCACACACCTTGTGTAAAGTACTCTGGGATCCTTGTGCATGGAAAGCACTATGTAAATATGATCCTCACATTCCAGTGCCCACTTTTGCAATGAAGACTAGCTCCATTGAGTGATTATTTCATATATCTATTTCTTATCTCTGAACATCTTTACAATAGCATTTTTATGTAAGCTGTGATTAAGGGCAAAACTTGGTGTAACTGATCTTTTCTACCAGCATATTTATATCTAGTACTTTTCTGTTGCTGGTTACTATCTATGATACTCTGCATCTGCAAACCAATAGTCTTTGGTAAGTACTGTGGTTGCTATTGCTGTCACTTCACCTTATAGTCTGTTGCAGGCACTCTTGTTATATGGATTTACAGAATCTATATATCAAGGTTCCTTCCCCACTCTGGACTTTATAGTACAGATATGAGGACCTGCATGTGAACTCCTAAGCTGAATTACCAGCTTAGATCTGGTTTTGCTGCCATCACTCCCAAATACTAGCTCCCTTCTCTGGATAGTCTTGAGAGACTTCTTCACCAAGCTTCTGGTGAACACCGATCGAACCCCTTGGATCTTAACACAAGGAGAATTTAACCATCCCCCCTCCTTTCCCCCATCAATTCCTGGTGAGTCCAGATCCAATCCCCTTGGATCTTAAAACAAGGAAAAAACAATCAGGTTCTTAAAAAGAAGGCTTTTAATTAAAGAAAGAAAGGTAAAAATCATCTCTGTAAAATTAGGATGGAAAATAACTTTACAGGGTAGTCAGATTCATAGGGCCCAGAGGAACCCCCTCTAGCCTTAGGTTCAAAGTTACAGAAAACAGAGGTAAATCCTCTTAGCAAAAAGGAACATTTACAAGTTGAGAAAACAAAGATAAAACTGACACGCCTTGCCAGGCTGTTACTTACAAGTTTGAAATATGAGAGACAGGTTCAGAAAGATTTGGAGAGCATGGATTGATGTCTGGTCCCTCTTAGTCCCAATAGTGAACAACCCCAAAACAAAGAGCACACAAACAAAAGCCTTCCCTCCACCAAGATTTGAAAAGATCTTGTCCACTTATTGGTCCTTGGGGTCAGGTGTCAGCCAGGTTACCTGAGCTTCTTAACCCTTTACAGGTAAAAGGATTGTGGTGTTTCTGGCCAGGAGGGATTTTATAGTATTGTACACAGGAGATCCCTTCCCTTCATAGTTATGACACCATATGTAATATTTTTCTCCTTATTTGAATTCACTTTTGCTAATAGTTTTTCCCCTCTGTACTTCAATCTGTAGAATAGCATAGGTCAAACAGCAAACAAACTGTGGCATCTTCCTTATGATTCCATCATGCAGACCACTGTTTAGTTATTGGATCCTTCAGGGAATGCTGCAGATTTTAATACAATCTCTACTATTGGGCACAATATCTGAAGAAAAACATCCCTTCTTTTATGGCCAAGAATTGAGATAATCTTCTGTCCAATTTCCTACATTTTTAACCTGAATGTATAGTTCCATCTTCAAGAACAGTCTCCATAAAAAAATGCCTTTAGCAAACTATCCAACTTCTGTAAAGTTCACTAATTGTCAGTGTGGGGTTTGAGTTACTCTAATCACAAATAGATCCTAAATTCTGCATTTCAGCACTTTTTAGTGTAACTGTTTTGAATATTGCAAAATAATTACCTTTTTAGTGCATTTAGTTCACAGTATATAGCTAGAATAACTACTGGGATGTAAAAGGGGAGAAGAGACATGTTTCTGTGTAGTAGGCTAACATGCAGTGAATGTAATATTTAATATGGCAAAAGAAGCTCAAATTTCTTTTTAGTAAGACAACATGTCCTGCTAGCTCTGTACTTAAGTGTATGTATTTGTCCAGGTTGAAATAACTAAGGTTTTTTTGTTTCAAATGTAGTAAGCTGTATTCACTCAGTCCAAGCCTGTCAGAAGGTTGAAAATAACAGTAGTTCAATATTTACATTTTCCCCCAAATGGATTTTTGTAAATTTCAGTAAAGGTCCTTCAATATTATCAAAGATAAATAACCATATATAATGTTAACTAACTCTAGTGCAATCTCTTTATTTTATTTATTTCTCTCTCTCTCTCTCTCTCTCTCTCTCTCTCGTTAATATCAAATGAAAGCATGATATGAATTTAACCACTTTGCTTGTCTTGAAGTCCATTTTTATATGCAAACTTGTATTTAAAAAACAAAAATTGCACTCTTTCCTCTAACTAGTTTCATCCATGGGGCCCACGGATTCTAAACTTGGTCTTAGTCTAACCAGGTGTCATAACGCCTAAATAGCTATCAAATAACAGATCAGCAAAGTCTAGTGCAGGATGTCCTCTGACATCTGTGGCTGAAGAGCACAAGTGCTAAGCACTATTATTAATTGCCTCCAACTTCTGGATGAGTGAAGAGACTTGCAAAGGAATGTGGCCTTTGGACCTTTAAGTTCTGTTTTGTCAGAGATGCATCTTGACCTGTCTGTTGATATACCCCTGTAACCCTGTTAAATGGGGGAAGATAGAGGCTGCTGTGGCAATATGGACAAAAAACATACTAGTAAGAAACATTACTTTAAATATTGAGGCTAAACATATAACTGAAGTAAAGATCACTGTTCAGCTCTTCCTTTCTGTAGTTCTGTATTTCTGATTACCTCTTCCACATGATGTATCTGTAACCATGATTCATTATTTTGTCTTAAAAAATTAGCTTCCATCTGTTTGAAAAAAATCATTTTTGAAACCTCTACCTAGATATGTATTAAATTCCTGCATCCAACTTATTTATAGGAATTATAGCCTTTTTTCGTCCTTTAAAGTAATTTGGTGAAGAATGCTTCCATATGAACCAAACTACTACACTTTAAATAAAATGTCCATGTAGTTGGTCTGCCCGTGGCAGACCAAGACCTTTTGTGTGTGTTCTACTCTGCAAACATGTGACTGACTTAACACCAGTGAAGAATAATAAGTTACTAGCTACACAGTACTGTGCCTGGCCTCATACTCTGGCTTATGAACTGTAGAAGCTTAGTGTAGATAATGCAAAGGTCACTACTACAGTCGGTTAGGTAATTGTTAAAAAATGGGCATAACTGTCCATGGGGATAAGTACACTTTAAAAAAAAAAAATAAGACTTTCAATATATAACTGTGTAATACAAAAAAGATTTAAATTGTCCTGTTCCCCTGTGCTGTGCCATGCTCCCCCCTTCTCAAACGTTCTCCCATGCTTAGGAATTGCAGGGCATTTGACACAGTGAGTGACTTGTGTACAAAACACGGGCACAATGAGGTTATTTCCCTTAAATTCACCTTGCTGTTGTGGATATAAAAGATCTTTTAACATTCCTTGTTTTAGTATTAAGCCATCAGATGCTAACTTTTTTCTCAGATGTCTAGAGTGGCATGCTGGTTTGCTACTGTCCGTTAGAAGTACAAACTGCACGGAAGCAGTGGAGACTGAGTCACTTAATGAGGTTTGGGTTCAGAAGTATTTAAAATATCTAACTGTGCAGTCCAATAGTTCTGAAACTGAAAGAGTACTTCCTATAATGGCCTATTAAAAAATGTTAGTCTTGTCCCTAGATAGAACTCTACCTTCAGAATACTTACACACTCTCTCTGTGTGTGCTATATATAATACACATTATACAGACTCATCACATTTTCTAGATATTTGGTCAATAACTGTTAAATGTTTGCTTGACTGTCCACAGTAAAATGCTCTAAGTTGTCTCTAATGCCATAATTTTTTGTGACCTGATGGTGTAAACAGTTAAGACCCCAGTCCTGGAAGCTGTCAGAGCAGCTTGCAAGATCAGGGTCCAAGTCAGCAAATGACACCTTGGTACAGTCTTAATGCACAAGTTGCCGTCACTGATAAAATTGTCTTCCTGTTTTGGAGGAATGTGACATCCCTGTAATTATAAAGGCTATCGCAGCTAGATATTGGTCAGAAACGTTTTGCATGGGGACTGGCAAGAGAATAATCATATAAACTGAGGGAGAAAAGTGGAGTTTTTGACCTATTATCACAAATTGTGGTTAGACTGTAAACTCCCTGGGACAAGGACTGCCATTTACTACGTTTGTACAGGGCCTAGTACAGTGGCTCTCTGCTCTACAGTAGCACCTAAAGGTCTTAACTGGTATAAATGACTTAACACTTGAAACTATAAAAGGGATACTAATTAAAATACGCTGCTGTCTGGTATAACACTTTTGATCGCTGTAAGAGAGTAATTTAGCAAGATACATTTCTACCTCTTCAGTTTTATTTAGTAAATTTGAAAACATTTAGTGTATAGTTAGTTTCACTGTGTCCCTTGTATCATAAGTCAGTTACCCTATTGTTTGATTGGACCTTTCACATGGGAGAGAAATCATATTTTAAAAAAAGAACATGCATGTTGAATGACAAGATTTGGAAGGGTAATTTGGGTTGGACGGTGTATTACTTTCAGTACTCCTAACTCTTAAACTTACTGGACTTAAAGTTGTGTTCCTCCTGATATGTCTATAGTATTGGAACAAATAGAGTGGATGTTGTGTCACAGAGATAAATAGATATAATTTAAAAACAACTTTCTGTGTATATTCTGAGTTTGTGTGGTATGGCCATCCTTGGACGTGGGCTGTGGAAGATGAGTGAATGTTTGTAGATGTTGTCATATATGCCATAGAAGGGATGCAGTCAAATACTATAGTTTAAACCCAACCCTTATGTCATTGAACTATTTTTAACAAAACCTGAGTGTAATGGACTCTTCCCTAAAAATAGAAAGAAGTTTAAATATCTCCCAGCTCTTTGAAACATCACACAATATTTCATTCCTGCATGAGAAGCAGGAAGTGAAATTGACTAAACAGGCCAGTGGAGTTTCTTTGGCCAGCAAAGAAGCATAAAATGTAAACTCGCTGTAATGTTTATCTGATTTTTCTTTCCAGAGCACTCTGGTTATACATAGCATTTAAGTGGCATTGCATGTATATCCGGAGTGGAGGATGGCAGCCAAGCAGAACACTGCCTGGCGGTACATGGGAGGGGAGAGTTTGGTCAAGGACATTAGATCAGAGCCTGCAATTAAAAGTGGCCTGGGATCCAGGCACAGCAGATAGTTCCTCAGTTTTTAAGGTCTTATCTCAAAGTTCCATACCAAAATGCTTGGGAAAACTTAGCTGAAGCTGTCATGATTTTAAATACTTTGGTTCCACTTTTGGTTCTAGCAATATCAAATCTGCTACTTAATTCATTGTCTACACTGCAGCTAGCAGTGTGATTATTGCAGCATTGGTGTTGGCTTGAGCCAGCCACACGAGTGCAGGTCCAGGACATCAGACAGGCATGGACTCTCTCTCAGCTAGTCTGAGCCACCACCAGTGTGGCAACGTCCACACTGCTATTTTTGGTGCGCTAGCTTGAGCTGAGCTAGTGTAGTCTTTATACCTGCACTGGGAATAGCACCTCCTACCTCCAGTGTAGACCTACCCCGAGTCAACTTCTTCAGTGCAGATATGTTGTACTTAAAGTACTGCACAGGATCTTTTCAGGGAGGATAAGGCAAAGCACCACATTTATTGGTAATACATGTATCAATCAACACCACATCATATGCATATGATATATATTAAACTCATGCGCGCACATGCGCACACACACACACACACAAGCACACTCCATCATGGTGGTGGTGTTACTAACTAGTTGCTCCCCTTAACTTCACTGGCCAGGTGAGTTAGATGGGGGTGGGCTGGAGCTTCTGTTGATCCGGATCAATGTTCTGATGTTGACAAGACGAGACCCAGGATCCTCTGCAAGACACCGCACGTTTACAGCAACTGCCCTCTCATGCAAATCTATACCAGATGCAAAATCTGTGTCAGTTGGTCATCGGTGGTGCTTCCTTCTGGGTGTTGTCTTAATGCTGCCACATTTATTTTCAAAGAGGATGTTTTCAAAAAAGGTGCTCGCTTCTAACCCCCAAGGCCATCAGTGTGTCTGATCTTCTTATAGAGCCCACTTGACAAGTTCTGTTGTTCTTAGATCTGGCTTCCATCCCCTCCAACCCTTGCAGTTGTCTGGAGGTGCTTGCCTTCCATGCCTTGCTCATTCACACCTCATTCATTCAACAAGGCAACTGATGAAAAGGGGGAGATCATCTTCTACTCCTCCTGAAAAGACATTTTTCTTCCACCTTAACTATCCTTAGAGGCTATAACATTATACCAAGGCTCAATAGAAAGTTTATGTATAAGGATTTGATACAGAGTTCCTATATCAAAGGACTTGATATCAAGTTCTATGAAAATAGAGGTGTTATATGGGAAGACTTAATACAAGGTTATATGAAGAGGCATAATACAAAGTCATGTGAAAATGATAGTTATGTGAAGATGCTTAATACAGAGATTTATCTACATATAGAGAAACCAGTATTCTGGGTGACTGACTAGCTAGATTTAACTTTATTTCAGTTCTGATAGTCTGGTGTCTCTCACTCAACTTGACAAATGATCAGTATGGGGGGGGAAAAAAACCCTCTTATAAAAGCTAACAAATCTGTGGCTTGGAATGTAAATATCCATCCAATAACTCATTTATGTTTCTGTTAAAATAACCGAAGGTTATTAAATACCTGCTTTGGTCAATGATTTGACCTTGTTTTCTAGCTGCTTCTATAACATGGTTTTCTGGGTAACTGCTCTTCTGTCTTTAAAAGCAAAAAAACCCGGAACAACTCAGTCCAGGGAAAAACTACTGGGCTTACTTATTGAATTCATCCTATGCAAGCGGCAGTACTTAAAAGGTGGAGTTCCTCCATTGCGTGTTGGTTACGTCATGAGAGTGGGGTGAAAGTGCCAGTTTGTTTTAATAAGGGAAATATATTTTTGAATGACTCGTGTCTGTTGTGCTGCTGTGTTTTAAAGCAGCATTACTGTTATAGAAGTGTCTTCCCATCTGCCATGGTATGAGATTAATAATAGAGAGGAATCTCTTATGTTGGCAGACTGAACTGGAATGTGATATGTAACTGCATTTTTACCCTTGGATTATGTGACACGGAAACATCTCCTTCCTGTTTAGGAGGAAGCAAAACAGTTGTTGAATCAACAGAAATCTGGATCACGTTCAGACTCGCGTGAGGATGAAATCTCCCCTCCTCCACCTATGAACCCTGTGGTGAAGGGCCGAAGAAGACGTGGGGCCATCAGTGCAGAAGTCTACACAGAAGAGGATGCTGCATCTTACGTTAGAAAGGTGGCCTATACTTTAACCATTCCCAAGCCCATGCAAATCTAATCTTTGGTCATATCTAGGCCTCTCTGTTATCTAAGGGGCATATTGATGTCCTCTGTGTGTTGCCCCAGTGATGTTACATAAATGCATACCAAACCACTGCAGCTTTGTGCATGAGTTCTGGATAGTACCCAGCTGGTGTGGCCTTGCTAACCCACATAGGTCTACAAAGCAGTCATGCCGAGCCAGGCATGTTTACTCTGGGTTGTAGGCTGTGATGCATGGTAACAAGGCTTTGGTTTCACTTGAGCCATTCCCACATCTAGACAAATCACATCCTGTTCTGCTGTCTTGCTCCATAAAATCTTTGGATATGTTTCCTCTTGTTTCTTGTCTCTGGCAGAATTTCAGTACAGTGCACCATTATGGTGGAGCAGCTTTCTTCCATCTTTTATGGGTATATTACTACTTGTTTTGAGCAAACCCAGGTCAAAACAGATCCTTGGGGTCTGCGGGAGAAATTGCAAACTTCAGCATGGAATTGTATAGTTAACCTTAAGAGATCATTTATGCTATTTTCTTTATACTGAATCAAACAGATCTTAAAAAAAGTGATGAGCTTTTCCTCTTCTTTCTACAGCACTTAAAACAAAAAATGAGGCCATGCAAAATGTTGGCTAATGTTTTATTGCGGTAATTGGATTCATTTAGTTGGCCAACTCGGTGCAAAGATATTTTTTCTTCAACATTTATAATCGGAGTTACTCTAGTTTTGATTATGCTCTAGGTTATTCCTAAAGATTACAAGACTATGGCTGCTTTGGCTAAGGCAATTGAGAAGAATGTGCTATTTGCCCATCTTGATGATAACGAAAGAAGGTAGGAGCTAATCTCTTAATCTGGTTCTACTTTGCTAATAGTATGATTTCACTGTTGCTTTTTTAAAGCTTTTAGTGTTTTTTAAAGAACAAACATGCAAAACTGAACAGCTTTATGGGAGCAGTCAGTCCAGAGAGGTCAATAACTGGAGAAATCCTGAAGAAACTACTGACATTTGAGAGAGAAACACATGTGCATATAACAGGCAACCAAACTGTTGATAACTTTGAAAAATCTCTTCCAGTGACATCTTTGATGCTATGTTCCCAGTCACCTACATTGCAGGCGAGACTGTGATCCAGCAAGGTACGTGACAGTGCTTGCATTGATAACGAAACAATTTGTAGCTTGTGAGAAGATTTTGGATCTATGGGTTTGTTGTTCTGCTCTTATGGCTGTAAGAACATTTGTTGGTAGACGCTGCTTGCTTGTTTTTTATGTGAACCACAACTTACTTTGGGGTGGGGGGGAAGGAGAGTGGTGTCACTGCAGGTAGTCCCTGTCTGAATCAGCAACTTAAACTCTTTTGATGGTTCTGTAGTGAATTTACTGGGGAGAGGTAAGGCTGTTGCTCTCTTTCATAACAGCGCAGGTGTCCCTGGCACAGGTAGAATGAGGAAATGCGTCTGTATTGACAAATTTTTCCAGCATAAAATAGGCAGTTCCCTTTTTTTTTTAGCCCTATTGGGGCATCTTTTGGCAGGCGTGGTGCTGAGGGTTAATGTATTAAACCCCCAACTGCCTTTTTACTATTCCTCTGCCATTTTTTTTTTATAAAACATGAATCACTTTACAGCTTTTTTTGCAACTGAATTTTGTATCTGTTTTTTTTCTTTAGGTGATGAAGGAGATAACTTCTATGTTGTCGATCAAGGAGAAATGGATGTAAGGTTTAGTAATGGCTGAGACTTTAATTGTATTAACTGTGACTGTATCCACCTCTGCAGAAATACTAGTAACCTCTTGAGGCCTTTCTTAATTTCTCATTTTCACATAATTTTTTCTCTGGCAGAACTGTTCTGTTATCCATTCTTCTGGGATATTCCTTTAGAACAGGATCCTTCTCAAGAAAGCTTATTTTGTCTGTTACTCTTTGATCCTTTTGAGCAGCTCTGTGGATGGGACTGCCCAACTGTGCAGAATATGAACACATCCTATATTGTGCGACTCCAAATGAACAGTTTGCATGCTGACAATATTTCATGCTATGTGAGCACAGAAACAAAGGGAGAGAGAGTATTCTGGGGTAATCCAGTGATTGATTTGTTTTGTCAAAGTCCAACTTTCTTGGTCAAGGTATAGTCAAGGTCCAGACTCCAGAGACAAAAATAACAGTAATGCTAATAATAAGTAAATAGACTTTTGCAGTCCATTCAAAAGCATCTGGCCCACCTATTGACTACCCCTGAAGTATACTCCTATAGTTGAGGCACAGGACTAGTAAAGATAGACCTGGGCTTTATTCCAGTTTTTGCCATAACCTCTTGTGATCTTTTCTCTGTTTCCCCAGCTGTAAAACTGAGTTAATACTTCACAGGTCTATCAAGTTCTGAGACTTAAGTTCACAATCCTTGGATGAAAAATGGAATATACCTATGAAGTAGTATTATGATAGTACATACAAAGACAGTCCTTTCCCCAAAGTCTTTGAAATCTCATTATAACCTGGAAATGGTGTCTCATTCATGCTTAAATAATCTCCAGTCTTTCAGGGGTGATCTAAACTAGAATATTTCCCTGTGTAATATAGTTTAGGACAGAATAAGAGGAAATTTTAAAGTATCTTTGTGGCCAGTTGTTTGTCCTTATTGACCAATGTGTGTTTTCTTTCAGGTATATGTGAACAACGAATGGGCAACCAACGTTGGTGAAGGTGGCAGCTTTGGAGAACTTGCCCTTATTTATGGAACACCCAGAGCAGCAACTGTCAAAGCAAAAACAAATGTGAAATTGTGGGGTATTGACAGAGACAGCTATAGAAGAATCCTTATGGCAAGTTCTTTTTTTCTTGTTTTGAATGTATGGGTTGTGCAGTTAATTCAAGGTAGCATATTTACTCAACAGAAACGTCTTTTTGTGACCTTGAGTGATCATTCCAGTTACTCCTGGTCACTAGGCCCTCTGTCTGCATTGTACTGCAGAGGGACTCATATCAAAAAGAATCGTCAAACTCGTTTAGGTCATGACTAGTAACAATGCTGTCATTCACACAGATTTTGTGTGCGTCTGGCGAGAAGGGGAGGGAAAGATTTTGAGTGTCTTGTTAGGCCAAGACAAATCTTAAATTACAAATGCAGTGTTTAAATATAAGCACAGATACCATAATAATCAATCTGCTATAACAGTGATTTATTGCTCTTGTTGGACTTTGATTCTCCTACTCTCTTAGCCTGCCACTTTGCTGGTCTGTGTTTAAATAGTCATAAGTGACTACAGTCAACCATGCAGCCTAGAATAAACATGAGGCTGATCCAGCAATCCTTACTCCTGCCAGTAGTCCCTTAAACTCCAGCATTATTACTCACATGAATAAGGGTTGCAGTATTGGGCTATAAATTATGTAAAGCATTGATCCATAATGGATATGGGCCAATCTATAACTCTTATCAAAGTTCATTACAAGAAGAATGCATTTTTTTGTTTTAAGTATTTAGGGACAGTATATTGTGCAAGCCTTTGCCTGAGTGCCTTCTGAGAGGTGCTGAGCACTCTCAGATCTCACTGAAGTCCGAGATTTGAAAGCACTGACACTTTGCAAATTTGGTCCCTTAAAACAGAATATATTAAGTCTTGTTGAATTGTGTGGCTTCTTTTTAGTGGCTTATCATTCACTTTCCTTTAAAACTACTACAAAATTATGAGTAGAAAATAAAAGCTTATCTTGGTGTTTGTCTGGATTTTTTTTAATAGGGCAGTACATTGAGAAAGAGAAAGATGTATGAAGAATTCCTTAGTAAAGTATCTATATTGGGTGAGTGAGAAGGTTTCACTTTAAAGTTTGATGTAATGGTGGATGTAGTGAGGTGGATACCCAGTTAAACCTCTAGTGGTAATCTGTTAAAACCAAGTCCATAGCGTGTGCTGCTTTTTTTTTTTTTTTTTTTTCCATAATCCTAAGGCAATGTCTACACTACACTTATGTCGGTGTAACTTATATTGCTCAGGGGTGTAAATAAGCCACCCCTCTGCTCCAAGCTGCATAAGTTTCATCAGCAGAAGTGCTGGTGTGGACAGTGTTATGTCAGCGGAAGAACTTCTCTTGCCTACATTGCTGCTGCGCTGTTGGGGGCGGATTATTTAGGTCGAGGGGAGCTCTCTTTCGTTTGGCTTAGAGTGGCTATACTGGAGAGCCGCTGTAAGTTCTCTAGTGTAGCCATATCCTAATACTATTATAATTAAGGTCTTGATTTTTACAAATGTGTACTACCAGAGAGAGAGTAATGTTTTGAGAGTGGGAACAGAGATTGCATGATGCATACTAAAGCCTTTGTTGACTTTGTTTAGAATCTCTGGACAAGTGGGAGCGTCTCACTGTAGCTGATGCCTTGGAACCGGTACAGTTTGAGGATGGACAGAAAATTGTGGTCCAGGGAGAACCAGGAGATGAGTTCTTTATTATCTTAGAGGTAAGTGAATGTTACTTCTGCTTAGTATGTTGAGTTACACAAAACTAAACATCTGGTTCTAGGAATTTATTTTATTCTCCTTGTCTGTAAAATTCTGAGAATGATGTGACTAAAACTTACACTTTTGGGAGCCCAGGCAAGGTGAATGTAAACTTGCTTTGCTGTTTTTACAAATGGCACTTGCAAGAGAGTGAGGTAGCTGGTCTAGTCCATAAATCAACCCACTCAAGTACCTGCTAGTGGAGGGAATTGGAAACCCTAGATATCCTCTTTTGGAGGGTGTAAAACTATTCTGGGCCTGTAGCTGAAGGTGTTCTGGTATGTGCTATAGTGCATCTCTAAGCAAGCATCTCCAGAAACTGCCTTGCTAGTTTCATAATATATGAACCACAATATTTCCAAGGACCTTCTTTTTTTTTTTTTTTAAAGTTGTCTTGATAATCCATAGTATCGCCCTCTCAGACCTGCACTATTTCCCTAATTCCTCTGAATACAGAGGAATAGATCAGGAGATGGCTAGTAATGTTTCTTGTTACTGGTTCCATTATCTCTTGAGTGTTTCCTGCTAGTCAAATTATAAGATGCCTGTAAAGTAACAAAGAAGACAGTAGGAATTCTATGACGCATATAAGTACCATCCTAAGGGGATTTAAAGATGAGACCCAGAGGACCCTTGTTTTAATATGAATGGATAGTGACATGTGAAGTGTGTAATGGGGTTTTTAATGGATAAGACACTTCCTGTATGACACACTGCAGTGAAGCTGAGTTCTTGTGAAAGTTAAGATGTTTCAAATGATATTGGCAAACTTCTTTTACTAATTGATTAAAGGGCACAGCTGCGGTGTTACAGCGGAGGTCGGAGAATGAAGAATTTGTTGAAGTAGGCAGACTGGCACCTTCTGATTATTTTGGTGAGTTACATTGCTGCAGGTGTAATTGGCTGCACTGTTATTGTGTGTCTCCATAGCTGGGTGATATATCTCTCTTACTGTGGGTTAAGAGCGTGATAGTGGCAGGATGGGTTTGGTTATCTGCCAATTGTTTGAGAATATCTGTTTTGATTAACTTCTGTAACTACACTGATAATCCTTTGAGTACCATGTAAATGACTAAAAGCTCAGAAGTTCACGTATTGTGGAAAGGTGGTACCATCTCCTTTAGTTCCAAGGTCTCAGCCATCTTCCATTATGAAGACCTCTGTAGCCTCTGTATTTTTAGTTTAAAAATTGATACATTGATAGCAAAGGAAAATATTTAGTTGGATAGAATATAACATTTACTGATTTATGGAAAACTATGTAAATCAGCTTCAAACAAAGTCATGTACATACATTTTCTTCAGAAGGGCTTTAATGTGTATATATGTTGCATCTGTTAAGGTTGTGATGAAATATACATTTCTTTATATTTTAAGACTATTTTGTGGGTAATGTAAAATTAACTGTAAATTACTTTGCTTTTTGAAGGGACACTAACTTGATCATGTAGAGTGTTTTTTTTTTTTTTTGTTTTGTGTTTTGTTTTTTGTTTTTTTAAATCTGACTGACTTTTTTTGGGTCCAGGAATCTTTAAATAGTGTAGTAAATAGTTTTTGAATTGTGTCCGTTTTTGCTTTATTTTTAACTCCTCTGCTGAAGTTTAAAGAAATATCTTGGAATGGCTTCAGAGCAATGCAAAAAGTGCACAGGCCTTCTCTCCATCTCTTTTCCTTTTGTGCAGAAGCCTACCTATGGCCTATTCAGTTTTTCAGCTTTGCTGCTACTTTAATTAGCATTTAGCCTCTTGCAGAGCCTGAAGAACATGCAGAGGACTAGTAATATGCAGGGTCCTCAGGCAGATGCATGAAACTGGAAGTGCAACTTACTATCAAAAAAACCATTGAGGTTGAGTATATGCAAAGTAATCACGGGGGAAAAATGTCTATTTCCTCAAACTCTTCGCTTTAGTATTTGTAGGGGTTGCTGTAGCTACACGTAGGTACAGAATGTTCTGGTGGAAATAGAACTGCCAAGTTGAACGTGTCTCTGTTCTAGGTATTTAGGGTCTGTGATAGGTAACTGTGGTGTTACTTAACAACTGTAACAGGTTTTTGAAACAAAGCTTTTTGACTTTGTATTTTTTCTTAAATGGGAAGCTAGAGGTTTCCTGGTACAGGATCTCCGTTACCCTGCTGCCAAAGCATATCTAAACTAAGAGAACTGTTTATCTCTCAAATTAATAGTCATAGATTTCAGAGCTGGTTGTATTCAAATGGTGCTTTGTTGGTTTTTACATTTAAAAAGATGTCCTCTGATACCAGCTCCTACAATCCTTATGTTTTGATAAGATAAATAAACAGTCATTTCTATGACATGTTAATAACTATGCAGGTGCTTTACTGTAAACGGTTACTTCTTTGTTTACCACTCATTCACTAGCAAAATGACTTGGCCCTCCTATGAATAGTGAAATCTGTACAAATAGACAGTGCAGCAAACTGTCCTGAACACCCCAGAGTATCCCCCCTTTTTTTTTAAATACAAGTCTACCTTCCTAGACAGTATTCTTGAAGCAGCTGACTTGACAGTCCCTTCAATGGTTTCTAAACACTGATTTCATTTTTAATACAACTCTATTCACAGATCTTTCTGATCAGTGCTAAAAATCTGGGGTTATCTACTCTACACTCTTGTAGCAATTTTAAATAGTGTGGTAGCTACAGTTCTTTTAACCGTGTTCTCGCTTTGTCATCCCAGGTGAAATAGCTCTATTGATGAACCGTCCTCGTGCTGCCACAGTCGTTGCTCGTGGCCCATTGAAATGTGTAAAGCTTGACCGACCCCGATTTGAGCGTGTCCTGGGTCCGTGCTCGGATATTCTCAAACGAAACATCCAGCAGTACAACAGCTTTGTATCCCTGTCTGTCTGAAATTTTGCTCCCTCTCAAATACGTGCTTCACGAATGCAGACTGCTTTATTCCCTTGTGCAGAGCCACACGGCCACTGGCATTCGCAGCTTCCTGTCTGTTTAAAGAAAAATTGCTTTATCAAAGCACCATTTTTATTTTAGAGCATTAGTTCTGTGCTCTTTATCCCATTAAATAGAAAGAATTCTATGGAGACTTTTGCTGTTACTGCTTCTCTCTATGCAATGTCTAGTGTCCGAGTTGGGCCACCACTGCCTTGCTTTTTGGTGAAGAGGTCTCCTGGCACCAAGCTAATTGCCATAGAGTGAGGATGTAACAGTGGAGAGAGTTTTTTTTTTACAGATACTTTTCAAATTGTTCATATTTTTAGGTTATGGTCCTAATCTACTGTATTTTTTTTTTTTTTTCAAAGGAGAACTGCCCTTGTAATTGATCTACTCTAGATTTAAATTTTCTGGGTACTGTAATCCTCAGTTCAATCCTGAGGCGTCAGCTGCTGTTACAGCCGCAGTTGAAAGTTAGCAGTCGCTCTGTACCCTTGTACTGGTTCAAGATTGCTTGGTTATGTTTTGTCAGGTTTCATGTAAAAGCTTTTAAGGTTTATAGTTCTGGTCAACTGCTGCAGATATTACTTAGTTATCTGACCCTCACTGCAACTGATCTTTGCCTTTCTTGTTGTCAGCTGTGGATTCACCCCTCTAGATCATACTTGTTCATATCCATAGGCAAACTTTGGTTAAACTCTTACCTTCAGTCACTTGTCCTTAGACTGGCACAAGAATTGTACAACTACCCAGCTAGTGCCAAATAGTAATGTTTGTGCTCTGGATGCAGTGCAGGAATTGGAAGCGTACATTGTTTTGCCCTGTAACTTTTGCTTGCTACTTATTTCACAGTTGACTCTGTCCTTCAAAAGATTCTTTCCTCAGTTAACTCCTTGGTACCCGGGAAACTAATTTTGCCTGTTCACAACCAGCATCAGATGCAGGGTGGAACAACTACCCCAATGAGATGAATAGAGATGCTGGGGAGAATGAGGCAGAAAAAGTGAATGTTGGTTATTCCTGCTACTGTGTTGTTTTTAAGCGTGTATATATATTTTTAAACCAGCCAGAAGTTATTTTACCTTTTTAGTTTTCATTTTAAAGTTAGTCTGAACACAAATACTGCATCTTCTGTTTCCTGCCCAACTTTTCAGATTCACATGAGAAAATATTTTACATATTTTTGGAAACTGTTGCTGAGTCTTAAATGTATTTCAGTATTTACCAGCTTTGTGTTGTATTATTCTGTGCATACCAATATTACCCAACAAATTTTACTGAATTCCACAGTTCAATAATGTAGGCAACTTAAGGTTTCCTTTAAGCTGTAATTTATACAAACTAGACTAGGGTTGTAGTTGGGAGTGACAGCAAGCATTTTTGTATTCATTCTGCAACTGTTTCTAATGATGGATCCCTTCTTTTTTCCTTTCTGAGGTAATTGGACATGGTAGACTACTTTCCAGGCTTGTAGACATTTTAAAAAATGTTTGCTCATCAGACATAAATACAAAGTTGACGGTATCAGATCTTTGTGGTTTTAGGAGTATATCTACAAACTCCCTGTGCTTGGATTAATTGTGAAATGCTTGCATTGTGTGAACTATTTGTTTTTCAAAAGATCTTTGAGTGGAGGATTCCTATCAGTGCTCTACAGAAGTAAACAAAACTAGTTTTCTAAAACTATTTTCTTCAGTTTTCTGTCTAACTAGGTTTTTTCTTCATATATTTTAGTTACTTTGAAGCTTGATTTGATCCTTGTTGATGCACCAAAAAACAAACCCACACCTATGTAAACTAGTTAGAGCTCCACCAAAAAAATGCAGTTTTTATATAATGCTTTCTAATCAGGTTTCACTATTGCATCTTTTTAGCTTGCTGTTTACTCCCTTTTGTAGTTTTACCTACAAGATTAAGATAAACCAGCTGAGTCTGAGTTAAATATTAATCACAGTTATAGTTTTACCTTTGTGTGCAATTTAAATATGTTTGAAACCACAATTTGGCATAGTTTGCCTTAGCTAACATTCAGGGCTTTAGAAGTAATCTCTTGCTAGGCCACCTTTTAGCAAATTTATGAAGTCTACTGCCCTAGAGAGCTATAGTCAACCAGAGGACCATTTTTGTATTATCTGACTATATAAGTCTGATGTACTGTATGTGCTAATATATTATTATTCCTTTTGTTATAGATTGTCCTAATGGCAGGTAAAGCAATAAAAATGATTTAAATTCTTAAATGCAATCTGTCTTTTTCTCCCCCCCCCCTTGTATCTTATTTTGCTGTGGTGTTCAAGGATGAATTGTTAATGAGTTGTAGGAAGCTAAGTAGCTTAAAGCATTAGCTTTTTACCTCTGCAGACTTGAGTTCAAATCACCACTTAGCTCACAAATGAGAATTCCTTTCACAGCACTTACCCTGTAGTCTGTTTTTATAGCTAGCAAAGCTGTTCCTCTTGGACACATAACATCTTGGTGTGTGTGTGTGGGTTTTTTTTTTCTTGTAGCCCTGACCATTCTCAGTTGTCTGTCACAGGTATTTGGTGCACACAACAACTAATAGAATAAATGTTTGTAAAATCTGCATCTTGTGCCTCTTCTCCCTTCCCCTAATCTAGCTACTACTGACCTCGCTTTACCCCATTCAAGATAGCAAACTGTTGACCTGGTTTCCATTACTGGAGCTCATAAGCTTCTCTAAATTGTCCACTTCCATCTTGTACGTGACCTGAATGGAAACTTTGACTATATGGTGACTATATGTGCATGTCTTGTTGGGCACATGAAAAGAAATAAGAAAGGTGGGTGCGATTCTTAACTCACTCCTACTGATGTGTAAAGCGGAAGTAACACCATTGACAGCTGGAGACTCACTATGGGTGAGAGGAAAATCTGGTCTGTGTTCCCGATCTGGGATTGGTGGAGGTGGCTTCTGGGTAGTCAGCCAGGGGTGTTCCTATCTATTTTCCCTGGTGAAATCAGCAGCTGCTTGGAAGCCTCAGAGCACATTTAAGAGCAAGGGATCAGTCCTAATTCCTCCTGATAGATTTTCACTAAAATCACCAGTAGAGGGAGATCTGACTTTGGGAACATCAGACATGCATTGAAATAACTTCACTACATTGGAAGCTAAATCTCTCAAGTCCATTTATTTTAACCCATTCTCTGCTCTACTAGAATCAATCTAAAGGAGAGCAGGGAACCCCCACCATTATGCAGAGCTCTTTTGAGCACTGCTTGAAAATAGAGAACTAGTTAACTGCTTTATACAGAGTTGCTTTAGTAGAAAAGCTCAAAGTGGAAACATTGGATGGAATTAAGACTCAAACCAGGCACCTATTCTTTGGTTTCTTATCTTTATTACACTAAAATATTTGGAGGAATCTTTAATAAAAGACAAAACAAATCAAACTTCCTCAAACAGAAGAACAACTGGGGATCTGTCTCCCTAACCCAGAGTAGGGAAGCAAAGATTTATCACTAACTAATTGCCACAGAATCACTGAGAGGATGTTAGCTTTGCCAAAACATTTCTCTGATTACTCCAAAGGATAATTGCAGTCTGTTGTGGACTTGTTACAGTATGTTTAAAATAGCCAATTTAAAAATAATTCTGGAGTTGGGTAAATTTAAAGTACAGTGCCTTGGGGAGGGTAGGTGGGATGGGGACAGAGTTGATTAAGCTCAAGTTGAGGTTAATCTTCATTTTGCACCCATTATCAGTACTGAAAACTCACTGGCTTAAAATGGCAAACTTCAGCTAGCACCAAAATTCTAATGCTGAGGCAGCTTGCTGAAAGCTGGGTAAGAACTCAAGTTGAAATCCATGTGTCTTGTTTGTAAAGGCTTAATGCATCAAATGCGATCTGAGTCAAATTCTCAGCTGACAGGTGTCAAATGTTCTATCAGGCACACCACAAAATACAGTGGTGTTGATAATTTGACACAAATCATTGGAAAATAATTGTCAAGTTCTCAGCTGCTTTCATTGGGCTACTAAAAAAGCTCAGCTCCATCATTCTAGACACTTAAAAAATGGAACTAGTTGGTAAAGGTTCAATTAGCAAACTCTTTTTAAGCCTCATCCTAGGGAGGCAAGGGGAAAAGGACAGCTTATCTAAGGCCTTTTGAGGAGCTGGCATGTTTTGTGTTGGTCTCCAGTTCCTATGATATATTTTGATTCTCTCTAGCCACCTCTGCAGATTTCAATCTGTTGCTCGCTTCCACTGTGTTCTAATGGACTGCTTTACAACTGGTTAAATAAATGTTGGTTTTTAACACTGTTATTCTGTGCCTACATTAACCTGAGAGCCCCTTGCTTAGCAGCCCTGCTCTTGGCTGAGTGGATTTAACAGTGCTGCATCTTTGTCAAGCTCTTTCTTTTGCAGAACTGCACTGCTGGGGCCTAAATAATATGAATGCTAAATTGCTTGTCCCTTACAACCCACGGCACGATTTCTCTTCCTCCCCACCCCCATAACACCAGCTGAAAAACTCAAATATTTGGCTCTGTGACGTGGGCCTTGTGACATATAACTCACCTGGAGCTGCTTGTCATTTTACCCAAGGCTGATGGAGGTGTTTCTGATTGCATGAGTAGTAGACAGGTGGTGCTGAGCTGGCCCCATGTGCCTTCTTGACTTTAAAGTGATAGATTCTGCCCTAGCTTGCAGTGACGGCTACTTTGACTCAAAGGCATGAACTCTCTCTCAGAACCTGGCCCTGCTAAGCACGTTTTCCTTTCAGCATTGCTTTATTCAAGCATCATTCTTGGATCCAGCTTTGGGGCAGCTTAAGGACAGGACGCAGCTCCTGTGCCGGTTGCAGATGCCAATGCCCAGGCTCTTATCAGTGGCATGCCTTGCAGTTACAGAGCAGATGTGTCTGTACTGCTCCACTGAAGGACAGCAGCTCATGGAATGAGTGTAGTGATCAGGCCCTGGCCTGCAAATGTACTTGGCACAAGTTTACCCCATGCACTGAAGCTTTAGTGGGGCAATCACCATAAAATCCCAGTAAGAATCTGAGCCCTTCCAAAGAGCTTCCCCTCTCAATCCAACAGGCTTGTGTAGGTGAAAATTATCAGCAATTAAAGTTCACCTGCTGGCTCCCAGGGGCTCTTCCCTGTCCCCCCCAAAATTTAAGGCTCTAGCTGGTTGGTGTCACTCTGTCAAAAAAGGGCACTTCCAGCTGCTTGGTGTCATTGGCCACAACCTGGTCTTCTCCATGTGCATCTATGCATTTCCCCACGGTCTTCAGGATGAGCCACAACCGTCTGTCCAAAGCCAAAAGGTGGGGTTCAGTGAGGACAGGTGCAAGGTGATCCAGCAGGAGGGATTCCCTCATGACATCACTGAGCCGGTACTCAGGCAGGGTCAGGAGCTGCAGGTGTAATAATGTTGTCCTCTTTATTCTGGGAAAACAAGGACTCAGGTCAGACTCTTTTACACCAACTCTTTGTATCCTGCCAGCAGTAAGCTGCTGTGTCAGCCCAGCAATTTGCTAGTGGACAACGGCAAGAATGGGTTTCATTAACTTTTTGTGTCAAAGTATTTTTGACAAAGTGGTGTTCAGATGGTTGCAGAACACTCAGAGCATGTCTACACTTACCTCCAGAGTGATTGATCCAGTGGGGGTTGATTTATCGCATCTAGTGAAGACATGATAAATCAAGCACTCTCCTGTTGACTCCGGGAAGCATAGGCGGAGTCGACGGGAGTGTCAGCAGTCCACCTACCGCAGTGAAGACAGTGCGGTAAGTAGATCTAAGTATATCAACTTCAGCTATGTTAATAACATAGCTGAAGCTGGGTAACTTTGATTCTCCCCCAAACGCCCCCAGGGTAGACCAGGCCTCAGTTCCTTTAAAATATTGCAGTATGTAATGTAACAGAAGTGTCGTGATGATACATGTTAGCGTAGCTATATGGGATTTGAGCCAAGAACCTCTAATCACTTTACCAACCAGGAGAAGCCCTTTAAGGTTGCCAAGTACCACTCTGTCTTCTCTCTGCTTAGCTTTAGATTTTTTTGAGCTTGGAGAAAGAACCTCTTTTGCTGTATAGCTGTAAAACCACTGAGGGCACTTTATAAGTGATGGTAACAGCAACATCTTGGACTAGAACATAGGTCAGGATATGTGTATAAATACCTTTACCTGACCCTAGCAGGCTCTTTAGTCCACTAGACAAAGGCACAATACAAAGCTGAAGTTTGAAAAAACTCAAAGGGGAAATAAGATGTTAATGGTTAACGGTGAAGGGGACTGGACTTTGGCGCAGCTGGTTAAGGGAGCTGGAAGCTTCTCCATTACAGTCATTAAGTCTACAAGGATGTCTTTTTTTAAATAAAAGCTGGGCCAGAGTCTCAGCTGGGTTAAATTGGTCCTGAAATCCGTAGATTTTACTCCATCGTGAGGGTATGGCCTGTGCTTGTCTAGTAGAACCACAAGTTCTTCAGCTTCATGCAGGAATGAGTGGGTGAAATTCTCTGGCCTGTGTTACACAGGAAATCAGACTAGATCAGTGGTTCTCAAACTTTAACAATCTGTGAACCCCTTTCACTAAAATGTCAAGTCTCACAACCCCCCTCCTAAAAATGAATATTTCCAGGAATTTTCTCCTTTATCTGAGTATAAATTATAAAAGCAGTGATCTTGGAAATATAAAATGTTTTTATGACATGCTTATTACCCACTATTTATTATCTATTATTTATTACAGTATTTTTATTACATTATGAGAATGGCAATACTCTTCCAAGATCTCACTTTTGTAGCTTGTATCACTTTGAATAAGCCTGTTATAAGACAAGGCTCCTGCTAATATCAGATGTGAAACAGCATAAAAGTATTGAAGAAACCATCTCAGAGTTCCTCCTACACAAGCATTCAGGTCTTGAGCAGTCCAGGCAAACAATGCACATTACAACAAAGCTTAAACTTGTTCTTCATAATTTTAAAAACAAGACTAGCTGCTTATTTAATTTTAAAAACAGCAAAAAATATCCACCTCCCTTTCCATTTCTTATAAGGAATCTTGAAGTTGAAATCTCCTCAGTGGGATAGAGATGCTTGCTTTGATCTGCTTAGCTCTTGGAAGTCCAGGGGCCTGAGGCTGCTGGCCTTGTGCTGCCCAGGGTTCCTAGGGACAGCTCTGTCTGCCATTAGGGATTTGTTTCCCGAGAGCCCCCTGTAACATTTCGCAACCCCCCAGGGGTTCGCAAACCCCAGTTTGGGAACCACTGGGCTAGATGATCAGAAGGAAGCATTCTGGCCCTAAGGAGTATTACTGTCACTTTTGTGCTTTCCTAGAGAGCCATTTTATTCTCTTGAATAAAATAGAAGGCACAATGGGTATGTATCCTTACAGGTGCTTGAGTTGCTTTCTTACTGTATGATGCAATTAGTTGGCTCTTGGAAGGTGCAGGGGATAGGTTGTGTACCCATTACATTTTACAAAGGGCCAAATTAAAAATGCCCCCTGGCTGATGGAGTTGTGAAGATATTGCAGGTCTGGCCAACTGCTGAGTAGTTAATTTCAACCACACGGAATAGAAATCCATGGGAAGGATTTACTGAAATCCTCTGACTGTAAATTAAAAATCTCGCTAGGTGCGAATAGCTGCTTTTAACATTTGACCTGGCTAATACAAGTGCATGAATGGTAAAGAAATAGGTTAGACGTTTCCTAAAGAGAAACCACAGGGCCCAGCAGTGCTCACCATGGCTCTTTCATTTAACTTTCAGCTATTGATTTATGTGAATTAATAAGGGAGTAGCTGAGATAGGATTCAAAGAGTAAAATGTATGAGCGCTTTTTAATTACTTGGAGAGGGGGAAACCAGACTGATTAACTATATCAACGTTCTCCCAGGTCTTTAAAAGGCACAGATTGTCTGAGTGTTACGGGAAGGCTTCTAAAGAATTGAGTCTGAAATTCACCTTATGCCTTTATTTGTTGATCATTTTGATGGCGATCGAGGTTTATTTTTAAGTGTGTGTGTTTGATTTAAAATTTTCACAGTCACGCAAAATAGTGGGTGTTAAGCCTCTGATCCCTGATTTGTACTGATTTTACCATTGAATGAAATTATGGTGGGGGCAGGTCACACAATAATTATTGCCTGACAGCAGAGGGTGAAATTAAAAAAGCTAATGCTTTATAAATATTAAAAGACCACTTGACAATGTCACCCATCACAATAGACAAAGTAAATAGCCTTAAATCAAACCCTGATAATTTCTCAAACAGCATTTTTCAGACATTGCCTATCTGTACATTTTGATTGTTAGCCGTGGAAATATTTTTTAATTGGTTTCTGCGTGCATGGTGAAATCAATGTGTGTGGACATTTACTGATAAAAATCCAGTCGTTCCAAGCCTATGTACAGATCAGCTACCCAACCTCTAGGGAAGAAAGTATAACCCAGACCTGCTTGGGTGTGGCACCTATCCCCCTCTAATGGCTGCAACAGCCTTGGCTAAGAGAGAGGTGTCTTTTAGCTCATGCAGTAAGCGCCAGAGGTCCCAGGTTTGATCCTGGCCACCAACATTTGTTGGCATTACTAAAGCACGGCTGTTTCAAAGAATTGCTCTTCTGCACCAAATCCGTCAAAAGCTCATGTTCCTTATGTAACGCCTGGGGTGCTGGGTGGCCCAGTTGGGCTTTTTTGATATGATGTAAGATGCTGAAAAGGCACTAGAGAAATGGAAAGCATTGGCTAATGTTCTACAATATTATAGTCTACTGCCACATTGTAGAGCTTAGTACTATAATATTATGCTGGGTAGCGCTAGAGCAATGGTCTCCAACCTTTTTTCACACAAGATCACTTTTTGAATTTAAGCGCAACCCAGGATGTGCCTTACCCCTTCCCTGAAGTCCTGCCCCTTCCCTAAGGCCCCGCCCTGCTCATATCATTCCCCCCACACTCTATTGCTTGGTCTCCCACAACTTCACTCACTTTCACCAGGCTGGGGCAGCGGGAGGGGGTGCGGGCTCTGGGCTGGTGCTGAGGGGTTTGCAGTGTGGGCGGGGGCTCCAGGTTGAGCCTGGGGCAGGGGGTTGGGGTGCGGGTGCAGGTGAGGAGCGCAAGCTCTGGGAAGGAGTTTGGGTGCAGGAGAGGGCTCAGGGCTGGGGCAGGGGGTTGGGGTGCAGGCTCCCGACAGGGGCCACTTACCTTGGGGGGCTCCCAGTTTGCGGTGCAATGGGGCTAAGGCAGACTCCCTGCCTGCCCCAGCCCTGTGCCGTTCCCAGAAGCGGCTATCCCTGCAGCCCCTAAGGTGGGAGGGACACATGGCTCTGCCCGCTGCCCCCAGGCACCGCCCCCGCAGTTCCCACTGGTTGCAGTTCCCTGTTCCTGGCCAATGGGAGTGCAGGCAGGAGCAGCATGGAGATTCCCTACCCCTCCCTCACCCCCGCCAGGGGCTGCACCACCGTAAGGTGTACTGGCCACTTCCGGGACTCAGCACATGGGGCCGGGGCAGGCAGGGAGCCTGCTTTAGCCCCACTGCACTGCTGGACTTTTAGCAGCCAGAGATCGCGATTGATAATCAGAGTTCCAGGATCGACCAGTCGATCGCGATCTACCGGCGGGTGACCACTGTGGTATAGTGTGTTGCAGCATTGTAGAGCGTGGTACTGTGCAGGGTAACACTATAGAATCCTACAGTTGTGCAGGGCATAATGCTATAATATTGTGTAGTATTAGAATAATGTCTCAACTCTCTTCCCAGACTCCCCTGGGGTAATACAGGTCACTACCCTAGCATGACTGGCTAGCAAGTACAATTAACCAAGCCTGCCATCTCACTTACATGCAGCACTGGGAGAGTGGAGCCAGGATGGAGGTTTCGTCATGGGAATGTCTTCCAAACCTAGGGGACAAACGAAGGAAAGGGTGAACCACTGCTACCACCAATGCCCCGGGCACAAAGCTGTGATTAGAGGGTCCGATTCTATCTGAGAAGTGTTCAGAGGAGGCACTCAACACTGGGCTGGATCAGACCCTTGCTCCTTGGTTCACATAACAGAATGAAACAAAACTGGCCATGGGGCATGCTGGAAAGGCTGAGATGCCAGGACCTGCAGGAGCAGGGATATTACAGGTTAGAGCGTGCTGTGCAGGGGCAGGTTGTATCACCATTCTGCGTGCCTGGGCAGTACACCTTTCATTTTCATAGGCAACAAATTCTTCTCCCAAAGTAAATTTAGATACACATTGTAGGATGTCAGGGCAGAGATCAAGTCACTCATAGTGCCACCTGAGGCCTGCCCCCTCCCATGGCCCCAGCATCATCTGCCCCTTTTGAACCATTGGACCATCTGCCCACCCTCCAGCTTCATTGGGCCCCACTTACGCCCCCCCTCCCAGCACAATCTGACCCCCAGCACTGTCTGCCTACTCCCATGCCCCCTGGCACTCAGCCCCCATTCGTGTCTCCATCTCACATTCCAGGTGCCCCAAAAGTCATTGCTGGGGCGAGTGCCTTACCCTCTGGCATTGTCCAGATGAATGAGGAAGCCTTCATCCCCGAACTTAGTGAACATTTCATAGTGATGACGGTCCATGTTCCCTTTGGAGAGAGAGCGAAAGAGAACATATTGCTCTTGCCATGCACTGAGCAGTGACTGAGTACCCCTTTGAACTGGCCAGGGTGAAAACTGCCTCTATGTCATTCTTCAGGCCTGCACTGAGCAAGGGTTACCTGGCTAGGGGTGTGGTATTTGTGCAACACCAGCTGTGAGTCAGGAGGCCTGGAGTTACCTGACAGTAGTAATAGTCTGATCTTCCCTGGTACCCCCAATCCCAGGATCTCACCTCAAAGTGTTTTACCAGCAGTAATAGAATTACCTCCATGCTGGCTAATGAGGTGCATCACCCCAGTGTCTGAGAATCTATGAGAGATTAACTCCATTTTACAGACGGGAAAACTGAGGCACAGAGTGAGGTGAAATGGGTCACCTAAGGGGATGAACCCCAGAATTGCTAACTTCAGGATTTGTTTTTTCACTAGGTCAGGCTCCCTTTCCTGGATCTTCCTCTTGTAAAGTGAGTGGAAGATGGACATCTGTCTATGCCAAGGGTGCTCAGGTATTATAGTGATGAGGGCATATAAATTCCTGGATGAAAGGATATTGGCACCTCTTATAAACTTCTGTGTCGATTGACCTCAACCTGGCAGCCAAGGTCTGATTAGTGAGACAAGACCACAAGGGGGCAGACTGCAGAGGGACAGTGGATCCCCAAATCTGCCCAGTCCTGTACTGCAAACACGAAAGCTTACCCTCCTTTGCCTGGCCCCCATCCCCGAGCTCCTGTCGCTGCCCTAGCACAGCTCACACACATGGGTCAGGCTGCAGCAACCTTTTCATGCTTCTGTGCTCTCTGGCCCCACTGCGCCCTTCTGAATCAACTGCCATGCGCTGAGCAGGGGAGGGGATGCCACCAAACAGGACAGCAACAAAATTAAGCAAGAGACATACCCAGGGGACAATAAGGGGTAGGAAAGAGAGCCAGGAAGGAGAGCTGATAAAGCAGAGATGAGCTGAGGAGACATGTACCCACCGAGGCTATTGAAAGATAATGAAAACCACTGCCTTAGCCCTTGCACCCTCTGGGCTTGGCAGTTCATAGCCCTGGCACCTCTGGGCTTGCTGTGTCAGTTATGAATGTAAAAACTCTGCTTGAGCCCCGGCACCTTGTTCATTCCAAATTAAGCACTGCCTGTGTCCATAGGGTCACCGAGGTGCTCTGTGTTGGCTGGGCATTGTGTGCTTGCGGGATGAGAAAGGAGCCTCGAAGATGGCAAGAGTCTCTCAAATCTTCTGTACAGAGCAAGAGTAAGATTTGGAAAACTGGCTTCTGAGTCACTGAGTGTTCTTGTGAATTACTGGGGGGTGGGGAAGGGAAGAAAGACATGAGATGAAGGGAGGAGGTGAAGATGAAGGGAGGGAGCAGGAGCTCATTATTATTCTGTCCATCATACCTATCAGGAAGTCAAATATGGCCATGTCGATGATATTTAAAAGCCGGTTGCCGCTGTTGTAGGGGTAAATCTCCCTCACCGTGTTGCAGTAAAGTGGATTCACTTCCCACCTACAGGAAACAGAGGGGAAGTGTGAACGCAAGGCGGCTTCTCAAACACATCATCTGGGAGCCACTCAAAGGCAGGGGTGTGATCGCGGTTGCCCTGGCCAGCACTGCCTTGCCAGCAGGGCTGGCTTTACACTGATTCCCCAGAATCAGGCCCCGTGCCTAAGGGGGCCCCGCTCCGCGGGTCTTCGGCGGCATTTCTGCGGCAGGGGGTCCTTCGGTGCCGTGGAAGACCCGGAGCGGACTCCCTGCTGCCACTGCCAAAGTGCTGCTGAAGCCCCGGACCGCTGCCGAGTATTCCAGTTGGGCCTCGCTGGTCATAAAGCTGGCCCTGCTTGCCATGACTCTGAGAGCCCGGAGAATGGGCAGCGTTGAGATGCCAAGGGCTGGATTCAAGGCTGGCATGAGCAGTAGTGGCTCTGCTGACAAGTGCCAGCCCAGCTGCTTCCACTGGGGCTGAGTTTGGCCCACACTGCTTCTCAGTGCCTGCCACATTTAGATGGCTACCCTGCTTGGCAGGTTTTCTTGTCTCATGGCCACAGCAGCGATATTCCCCAATCCGCACTCCCCTTCGGCTGAGTTAAAACCATCCTAATAGCAGCAGCCAGAGAAGGGAAGGGAGAGAGTCTGCACCCGGCGCAGGCATCAGGAGCTGGTTGGCTACATGCAGGTGGCCTCTGAGTCTTGGCCTTTGCTGCTCACCCCCGTGCACGATCACTTGCTCCCTTCTTGCTCCTCCTTAGCTGCAGCGTTTACCCACTTACTCCTCTTTTCCAGCAAACGAGTAGGACCGGATCCAGGGGTTTGGGATGGAGAGTCTCGGGGCCAGATTGAGGGACGGCAGGAAAGCGGAGAGGGATCCCTCCAGCAGATGAGGTTTCCCACACACGGCGTACTCCGTCTTGCACATGTATGGGCACTTTGCAAAGAAACACACGTTGCTGGCTATGGGAAGAACAGAGCTGGTTAATATAATGAATTGGCTACCGTATATGTCCACCACTGCCCTCTGTTGGGTGGGGTTGGAAGGGCTCTGCTTTGGGTCATAGGCCCTACACTGCCACCACTCATTGGAGATTCACCTTTAACTCAGGTGCTGGAAGTGGTGTTTATGCGTCAGGAAGATCTCAGTGTTGCCAGGCAGTTCTGAGTCGCCATGACATTTAGCATTGTAACAGGAAGTCCTAGATGGCCACCGATGTGTTATGGTGTGCTGTAGCGTTAGCTATAGCCAGCTGCATACAGCACTGGCTTATGTCTATGTGTGTGTGCTTGTGAGGGGCAGGAGTGGCGGACGCTTCCTTAAAAGTGAGGGGCTACTGGTGCCCGAACTGTGGCCCCGCGCCCCCTGTGCTGCCCCTTCTCCCTGAGCCTCTGCCCCTGTGCTGCCTCTTCCCCCCAAGACTCCACCCCCTGCTCGCTCCTCTCCGCCCCCTCACCCTTATGGACAGTAAAAAGTGATGGAGCCATGATCCTCTGGTCCCCCCTGTTCTAGCGCCCCTGGAGGGGGAATAAATCCTGTAGGAAAGTTGCAAATGATGGAAGAAAAACAATCTCTGGACCAGATCCTCAGCTGGTGTAAATTGAAGTCAGTGGAGCTATAACAATTTACATTAGCTGAGGATTTACCTCTCTACCCATTGAAGAGTCTGCAAGTCATAATGTCAGAGAGAGAGAGAGACACACACACCCACACACCCACACTCACCACTGCCTTCTGCAGGATGGAATCTGAGTGTGAGTGGTGGGTGTAGCCCACCTGTTATTCTCCACTTGATTTCTAATTAGCTGCATAATAATGTTACATACACCAAACCCCAGTAACAGACTATTATTAAGGTTGCCGAGTCAAGTACTCAGAAGTTAGGTGATGCCAGATTTAGAGTTGCCTGTCCTTAATTCAGCCCCTTTGTGCATGTGCCTTACAATACCGTCTTTAAATACACGGATAGAATCCAGTTCTCCAGCCCAGCATTCCACTGCCTTAACCATGGGATCATCCCTTTCTCTTCCTGCAATACTCTGTCTCATTCACCACATACCTTCTATCTTCTGCAACAAATGAGACAGGGGTGCCAAATACAACACCCTCATTTACTACGCAGCCCTGATTTGATGGAAGAAACTATAGAGGTATTATCGTAAACATGTGTCATGCTGAGTGTGATCTCTCCAGTGCAGCATCTAGCACACACTTCCTCTGGACCTTTCTTGCGTACACCTCTTTCCCCATCAGCTTGGTACTGAGGAATGTATTCGTAAAAGGAACTCGCTTCTGCACCTTCATTCACATACCAGGTGAAACGAAAAAGACGCTCTGTAGGATTTCATTCTTGGTGACCTCCAGGATGTCCTTGGTGACGTTGATCAACCTTCCGATCGTGGGCGGGACCCGTCGGAAATCCAGGATCCTGGGCAAAAGCGAAAACGTGTCACTCAAAGGGTCCTGGAGCAGAGTCCGGGAGGTGGGGAAGGGAGATGATTTCTCAGCACATGGGAGGGCTGGAAAAGCGGTCCAGCAACTGAATCCAAACCCCGCTCCATGTGAAGGAGCTTGTTTCCATTCTGAAACCACGCTCCTTTTTAAAAGTCTGACAGCACTTGTGAATCTTTCTTGTGTGATCTCTAGCAAATATGCAAGCCTATTTTAGGCTCCAAACCAAAAGAGGTATGATCTGGGATTTGCTGTTTTGACAGATGGGCCTTGTAAGAGTTTGGAGATATTTTGGCTACTCCATCCAGGATCTTCTGTAATTCTAAGCATCTTTTCCCCAGCCAATTGATCGTGTATCCATATGAGTCTGTTGTCTCTTTCAAGGGTGAGAGACTGACAAGGACCTGCACAATGTTGTGTTTGACACTCTGCAGAGATGGGCTGAACCTGTTACAGCACAGCACAGCACAGACAGTGGGAAGCTGGGAGGGGCTCGCACACATCAGGAGCCACTTAGCCTATTGTCTCAGCTGATTCATCTCACTGATCTCACTTCGGATAATCAGCGGCCTGGGGCTGAGGGAATTTTTAATGACGCTGGGAGTGAAAAACCATCGCTGATTCCTGAGTCAGTAACCACTGGACAGGATCAGAAATGCTATGATGCAAACAGTGAGCAATGCACTCAGCTTCCAAGAATCAATCATGAAACTGGATTTAGCTTGTCAATTACAGAGAACTTAAAAAAACACAATATTTCCCTGGTATCTAGCCTCTTTCCTCTTCAGACTTCAAAGCACTTTAAAAAATTGGGCAGGTGAATATAAAAAGGGCCAAACTGGGTTAGACCAAAGGTCCATCTAGCCCAGTATCCTGTTCTCCAACAGTGGACAGTGCCAGGTGCCCCAAAGAGAATGAACAGACAGGTAATCATCAAGTGATCCATCCCATGTTGCCCATTCCCAAGCTGGCAAACAGAGGCCAAGGACACCATCCCTGCCCATCCTGGCTAATAGCCATTGATGGACCCATCCTCCATGAACTTGTCTAGCTCTTTTTTGAACCCTGTTATAGTCTTGGCCTTCACAACATTCTCTGGCAAGGAGTTTCACACGTTGACTGTGCACTGCATGAAGAAGAACTTCCTTTTATTTGTTTTAAACCTGCTGCCTATTAATTTCATTTGGTGACCCCTAGTTCTTGTGTTATGAGAAAAAGTAAATAACACTTCTGTATTTACTTTCTCCACACCAGTCATGATTTTATAGACCTCTATCATATCTCCCCTTAGCCGTCTCTTTTCCAAGCTGAAAAGTCCCAGTCTTATTAATCTCTCCTCATACGGCAGCCGTTCCATACCCCTAATCATTTTTGTTGCCCTTTTCTGAACCTTTTCCAATTCAAGTATATCTTTTTTGAGATGGGGAGACCAGATCTGCACATAGTATTCAAGACTTGGGAATACCATGGATTTATATAGAGGCAATATGATATTTTCTGTCTTATTAACTATCCCTTTCTTAATGGTTCCCAACATTCTGTTAGCTTTTTTTGATTGCGGCTGCATACTGAGTGGATGTTTTCAGAGACCTATCCACAATGACTCCAAGATCTTTCTTGAGTGTTAACAGCTAATTTAGACCCCATCATTTTATATGTAGTGGGGATTATGCTTTCCAATGTGCATTATTTTGCATTTATAAACATTGAATTTCATCTGCCATTTTGTTGCCTGGGCTCCTTAAGTAGCTCTTAGCAATCTGCCTGGGACTTAACTATTTTGAGTAGTTTTGTATTATCTGCAAATGTTGCCACCTCACTGTTTACCCCTTTTTCCAGATCATTTATGAATATGTTGAACAGCACTGGTCCCAGTACAGACCCTTGGGGGACACCACAATTTACCTCTCTGCATTCTGAAAACTAACCATTTATTCCTACCCTTTGTTTCCTTTCTTTTACCAGTTACCAATCCATGAGAGAACCTTCCCTCTTATCCCATGACTGCTTACTTTGCTTAAGAGCCTTTGGTGAGGGACCTTGTCAAAGGCTTTCTGAAAATCTAAGTACACTATATCCATTGAGTCCCCCTTGTCCACATGCTTGTTGACCCCCCCTCAAAGAATTCTAGTAAATTGGTGAGGCATGATTTCCCTTTACATAAACCATGTTGGCTTTTCCCCAACAAATTATGTTTAGCTATGCATCTGGCAAATTTTGTTCTTGACTATAGTTTCAGCTAGTTTACCCAGTACTGCAGACAGGCCTGTAATTGCCTGGATCACCTCTGGAGCCCTTTTTAAAAATTGGTGTCACGCTGATGTCATTAGCTTTGTTTTATAGATGGTTAAACTGCATCCCAGAGAGGTTAGATGGCACTGAGGCACAGGGAGTCTAGGTGCGTCGCTCCAAGTCACAGAGCAGTGGCAGAGCTAGAAATGGAAAGAACTCAGTTCTCCTGACTCCCTAACCCAGGGTTTGAATGATCCAGCTACAGGCCTAACAGCCAGTCTTATTCCTCATTTAAGTTGGCTTTGTGAAAGGAAGAAGATGGAGTGCAAAATGTAGCAAAATTTGGCGCTTCTCCCTTGTGCTTAGTGGGACCTCTCCTAAGGGAGAGGAAAGCTGGCTCCTTTTCCAATGGGATTTCATTTTATGTTGTTACCTGTAACCTAGCGCTGGTGAAGGGCACCAGGTTATCCCCCTTCAGGATCACAGCCTGTTTCACTGTGGGCTCGCTGCAAACAGAAGTTGTACCAGTTTAATTCAAATCAATTTGAAACCTGATATAGGTAAACTGGATCAGCGGATGCTTTTACATATGTTTAAAACTGGTAATATCGATTAGCCAGCACCTGTAAATGTCCTGATGGGCCCTAAACTGCTATAAGCCAAGTTTAAACCCATCTAAGAATCTCCACACACAAAGAGGTAATGGTTTAACTAAATTGGTACGACTTTGTGAATGTCGACCAGGCTTTACACCCCAAACAGCCCCCAGCCCTAACCCCAGGAGGGCTAAGAAGGGTGAGTCACCACTGGGGTTGGTTAATCTGTGCTATCTCTGCTAAGACTGCCAACTCATGGCTGCTTTTGGAATGAGGACATGTGGCTACTTGGAACTGGACTGAAACCACTGGATCACCGGGTTTCCAATAGACATGGGATGGAAACTGCCAAATTTGGACAGGTAACTCAGAGATGAAAGGTTCTCTCCCATCATCCAGCTCCTATTTAATTGAACTCGACTTCAAGGAAAAGAATGTGAGGGCTGACAAGATTAATGTTCTGCCTTACTAGAGATCGGTGAGCACTTTGAATGGAGCTGATAATTCACTTCAGAGGGACTGGACAATTTACAGTATGGAAAACAGGCCTAATGCAATTCTGCATTTCCCTCTGAAGTGGCAGCTCAAGGAACAAACTCTCCTGCATTGTCAGGTGTTTGTTTCCTGTCTCAGCGAGCAAAAGTGACTCAGGATAGTCTGTGTGATTAAAGGCTTGATCCCAAAAGGATCTCAGCCGCTGCAAATTCTTACTGACTTCCATCAAGCACATCTCAGGATCAGGGCAAAAATGTGTGATGACTAGGCACAAGGAGCTGCTGCAGCTTTTTCCCATAATGCAAAGCTGTCCCCTTTGATGGTCTTTGGAAATGGGCCTGACTCGAAAATGGAAACAAATCTGGATTTAGCAAATGGCCTTTTATCCCTCCAAACTGCAGTTAAAAACGTGAGATCCAAACATTCCCAGACTTGGAGGGGTTTGAAACCTGGATCTGGACCTAAACGCTGCAGCTCAATAATCAAGGGCCGTTGACCTCAACGGGAGTTTTTCACAAGTAAAGACTCGCTAAAATCTGGCTCCATCTGTGCCGTGAGGACGTACGATAACAGCTGGGATTCTAATTGTATCCCCTTTTGGCTGACTGTTTTCAGAATGGAGTCCAGCCACTCAGCTACTTTAAAGCAATATTTCACAGCCAGTGCTGTTTCCAGATCTTGCAAAGCAGTGTCAGCCTCCTAGGGAAGGGTTTGCATTTCAAGAACCCTGGCTCCATTGTAGCTGGAAGCTACTGCAAGGGAGGAAGGGGACAACATCCCACCGTTTGGAGTTTAGGGCAAGCAGAGGTTTTGATTAGCTATGGGAGAGAGAGTGGCCTGGCCAGAACAGTGAACTGGGAGTCGGGACTCCTGAGTTCTAGTCCTGCCTTTCTGTGCCTCATTTTCCCCATTCATAGCATGGAGGAAACATTTTCTTGCCTCACAGAGTTGGTGCTCTGAGTTGGAATTAATTAGCATTTGTAAAGTGCTTGGAAGTCTTTGGCTGGAACGGGGTATAAAAAGGGAAAGGTTTATTAAATCCCATGCGCCTATCGACCCCCTGTCTCATTTCCTACTCTGACTTCCCTGCTGGGGTAGTTGTCTCGGAGAAACAAGACAGTTCACCAGTGGTACAGGCCAGCAAGCCACTGACCCATTCACTGCAGGTAATTCATCATCAAGTCCGTCGTCATGCACGTGCCTAAGCTAAAGCTTAGTGAAGTCAATAGGGGTCTTTCCTTTGACTCCATTGGGATTTGCATCCAGGCTATAGTCCCGCAATGAAAGATGTGTGAAATACTAGACTGACACTGTGCTTGATGTTGGCCAAAAAGCTGCTCAAGTCATGCAGTGCCCAATCCTGCTTCCTCACATCAACACTCTTCGGCCCAGAATTTGACTTCAATGAGAGTTAGGCGCCTAAATACCCTTAAAACGCTGGCCTTTATTAACATCCATGAGAAGAAGGAGGAGGCCCATACTATGACTTGGATTCCCCCAGGGCACTACGGGTTTTTAGGAACTGAATTAATGGCTTTTCTCCCAAGGAAGCGAGAAGAGGAGTAACTCAGAAGCTCTGTGTTCTGGGCACAAGTACCTGTCGAGGTGAAAGGCGGCTATTTCCGCATTGTGCCTCTGAAAGTCAACGAAGTAGAAACAATCTTCTGGAGTCTCTTCCTCTCGTTCCTGTCTGAAAGAAATGAAGGGATTACTAACCGGGCCAGGAGAACACACCCGGGGAAGAATGGGAGAAACCTGGGAGCAAGGTGGGTAGTGAGCATTACAGAAGATCTCCATGCACCAGCAGAGACCTGCAATGCTTGTGCTGACATTCGCCGAAGGACAGGAACATCAGGCTACAGCTGTCATTTAAAAGACACCGGTGATGGGCCAGGAATGATTAAAAGCAGCAGCTGGACAGAGCAGTGCGCAAATATTTATTGGAATGGCAGACATACGGAGAGAGGCGGGAAGTGGGTGATGCTTCTGGGTGTTGTGCCTGGATTGGCAGCCCCAGACTCCTTGTTTACCCACAAGGCAGCATGCAGCCTGGGGCCAGGCTGCCCCGCCAACATGCCTGACTCCTCACCACCACCTCTAGGGGGCAAAGCATCTGACTCTCCCCATCTCTTTCATTCTTGGTCCTGCTGAGACTGGCTCCAAAAGACTTAGGGCAGGGGTTCTCAAACTGGGGGTCGGGACCCCTCAAGGGGTCACAAGGTTATTACATGGGGGGGTCACGAGCTGTCAGCCTCTACCCCAAACCCCGCTTTGCCTCTAGCATTTATAATGGTGTTAAATATATAAAAAGTGTTTTTAATTTATAAGGGGGGGTCGCACTCAGAGGCTTGCTGTGTGAAAGGGGTTATGTCTACTCTGCAACTGGGAGGTGTGATTGCAGCATGTGTGGTGACAGTGGTCACTCAAGTATACAGCCAGGGACCTGGGGGAGGAGGACTTATCTGTGCAGCCACCCATGCTGCTACAGCTTCACCGCTGTAGTTACTAGAGCTAGCTGAGATCTAGGTAAATGAAGTCTACCCGTGCTGCAGTCACATCTCCTGATAGCATGTAGCCATTCCCTTACTGTCAGCTGTGGACATCTGTCCTTTAGCAACACGACTGAGACCAGCAGCTTATTTCTCTCAGGCCACCAAATAGTGATTCTGAGTCTCCTGTCTCCACGGTTCCATGTCCCCTGAGCTAATCAGTCCTCCAAGCTCATGTGTTTAACAGGAAAGCATGCTGCAATCCAAAGCTTGCTGGCCTCATCTCCTCACAGCAGGCGAGCTGAGACATACCTTCCTACCAGCCACAGCTCAGTCAGTGCCTTTGGAAATTACATATTTTACCTCTTGGCATTAATAGAGACAAGCCATAGGGGAAAGAGACAGGGAGAGGAGCCTCTATTATAAGCAGATAGTTGAACTCCGAAAAGCTTGGCCCATCATTCCGAGCCAAGGCAGTGCGCAGAAAGCAATCGGAATGGAAATAAATGTAAAGAGCCAAAAGGGGTATAAATAAATGCAGAAGCAATTTAAAACTGCTATTCAAGCCCAGCAACACCAGGAGCTAGCTCCTGGAAATATACTTGGGACTTCAATAAAAAAACAAACGAAGAAAAACAGGAATTCTACTGGGAAACAGCAGAAATGTATAGGCCTCAACAACCTCACACACAAGCACATACATGACAGACAGCACTGTCTTGCATCGGCAGCAGTGTGAGCAAATCCGGTTTCCAACAACAGGTGTAAGAACTTTGTGTGTTTTTCTGTGCCAGGCACAGCTGTGACACAGTGGGAAAAGTCACTGACAGCTAATTTTTATGGAAGACTTTTGAGCCATCAAGATAAGGGTTACTGAGTAAAGGAGACAAAAGATGCTAATGCAATTTCCACGTCCTTTGTCAACCTGCGTTATTACAAAGCCAGGTTGTCAGTGTCCCATTGCTTCACCCCATCCACTCCAGCCTGGAGCTATTCACTTGCATCATGTCCCCTGCTGAAACATCTTGGGTTGTTTGCTGTCAGTCGTTATTTGCACAGATGGCTCTGCTAAAGAAGCCAGAGGTCAATTGCCTTTATTATAGCATAGGCTACCTTGCTTAACTGCTAGGTGAGGCTGTTCTGGGCAAAAGTGACTGCAGGTGATTTAGAGCTAATACGTATGTGTACGTACACTCTCCTTACCTCATGGGTTTGAACATGGCTTTCCCGAAGTCATGGAACCTCAGAACCAGTTTCAGATGTACACCGCTGGGCTTCACAACTTGCGTTGGGGAGGAGAATAAAACAGAGTGGGAAATTCTTGATTTGACACTGGTAAAATATTTCTTAAGTATCATTTGGTGTCAGAGAAATTCATCTTCCTTCTCCACATGAGTAAATCTCCCAATTCAGTCTGGATAAAATAGCTTATGCCAGATGGTCTGTTTATTGCTAATTCGCTGCTGCATCTCACCCCTATAGTTCTTGCCACGGTAATTTCCACTGATCCTGCTCTGTGCTAGGCAGACTATTTTCCTTTAGCATTTCTAGTCCTCAGCCATTTGACATTTCTCCTCTGTGATCTTAGATTTCTCCATCTCACTTGCCTTTATTGAACAATAAGTGAGAGTAAAAGTTGCTGGTGGTGCTGTGCGTACGTGCAAGTCAAAAAATCTGCAGTGGGAGTGCCAGGTGGAAGCTGGCTGCCTGGATTCTGCCTTCTAGTAAAATCTTCAACACAGCGCAGGAGCGTAAGTGAGGTTGGGCAAGGAGCCTGGAGCATGGGCTGTGGTATGCTACTCAGCTGTTCTCACCAGGCACTGAGTGCTACATGTAGTCCCCTGTGCAAGTTATTACACTCTTAGAAAAAATAGAGTGAACAGCAGGGCTGAGAGCTGGTCCCAGCCGCCATGCGGGGTGACATATGTGTTACATTGGCACCCACTGCAATTTAAAGTGAATTTCATGCTGGTGAAAGCTGCCTGCGGGTTTATATCCTGAGATGATGGGCGGAGCCTAGCAAGGAAACTGAAGCTCCGCCCCCTCATTTAAGGTTGGGGCCATAGAGCTCAGCATTTGAGTGACAAAGCTGCATAGACAGCCCTGGAGAATGGAGCTCTCTGCTTGTTCTCAGAGCAGGTACAGCTTGGGCATGGAGCAGTGTGAGCTTCCCCCATGCTGCCCTGCAACGGCTCCCCTCTAGGGGTTAATGCACATCCATGCTCACTCAGAGTTTGACTCAAAGCTCATTAACTCAATGCAGAGACTCCCAGTGCATTCAATGAGTTTGGGAGCAGTTCCCCAATTTTTGGCCTCACTTTCTGAGACTGAAAGCAAAGGCACCAATTAATCCCACTTGTGGTCATGTGCTTCTGTGATCTGGATCCCAGTTCCACTAGAAACAGAACTCAGGGCATCAGCTTTCTTCACACAGGCCACCAAAGAGCCAGCAGAGAGATAAGGGCTTTGGCTCAGTACTGACCTGGGTTGGATTTGCAACTTTTACCTTTATTTTTTAAGGCAGCAGTTTGCACAAAGGCTGAGGAATTGCCAAATGAAGCAGGAAATGTTCATGTGGGATTCAAGGAAAATTCAGAGCTATTATTTCTTCTACAAGCATTGCATTTAACAGAAAAAAATGTCCTCTCCGTACAAGGTGTCAGGTTTGCTAAGCTAGCTAGTACCAGGAGGTAAAATGAGCTGCAAGTAGTGACGACACAAATGAATCACTTACTCTGGGTGCAGTCACAGGCTCCTAATAAAGCTTTCTCGTCCTGACTGTAATCTGCATGGAAAGAAAAAGGGATGAGAGAATCATTCACATTCAACCTGGACTCATTCTAGCCATTATTCACGACCCGGCCGCTGCCATTTCAAAACAGACACGTGCCGCTGGAGATTGGTGCTGCTGGAGCTAACCAACTTGCCAAGATGCAAACGAAATAAAGCAAGGTCAGGTAGGTCTGGTGTCTGGCTCAGTACAACTCTCAGAGAAAGCGGAGTCAGGGACCAGCATGAGCCCAGCAGTCACTTCTCACAAGTGACTATCCCCCTGGCAGCAAGTCTCAGAGTTTGGGTCAACTGCTCGTGTGTGGGTGTAAAGGTAGCAGTGTGCTGCAGGGGTTCTCAGCCTTTTTTTTTCTGAGGCCCTACCACTCCATGGTGCACCTAAAAACTCCACGGCCCACCTCTGCCACAACAACTGTTTTTCTGCATATACAAGCCAGGGCAAGCGTTAGGGGGAAGCAAGCAGGGCAATTGCTCAGGGCCCCACGCCACAGGGCGCCCACAAATCTAACTTGTTTAGGCTTCAGCCTCAGGCAGTGGGGCTCAGGGTCCTGGGCTTCAGTGCCATGTAATGGAGGTTGGCTTTCTACCCTGGGCTCCAGCAAGTCTAATGCCAACCCTGCTGGGCGGACCTTCTGAAACCTGCTTGCAGACCCCTGGTTGAGAACCACTGGGGCTACAGCTGGAGCTTGTGCTCTGAGGCCCTCTCTCCTCGTTAGGTTTCAGAGCCCAGGCCCCAGCCGAGCCTGAACATTTACACGGCTCTCTTAAGCCCCGCAGCACGAGCCAGAGTCAGTTGCCCCAGACTTGCCGCCGCGGGTCTTTTGTTTGCAGTGTAGACGCACCCTCGGGCACTTAGGAGCAGGTTGAAAAACTGAAAACCTATTTTTCTTATTTAAAAGCACGTTGACAATGCTGCTGAAATTTGTCAGTGACATTTTCAATAAGGTTTTGGAGAAAGTTTTATACAAAATAAAAATAAAACCCCAAGGCTGGCAAATGGTCACTAAATTTGTGTATGCATTTTACAAAAAATCCTTTCATTTGAAAGATTCCAATCAGTTCTATTATGGTGCCAAGTGAGCAGCCTTTTTCGACTCTTGCTGTATATGGAAACTCTTACCGGCACTGACAGTGTTAAAATCTTGCATGTCATGGAGAAGTTTGTCAATGGCAGGGCTGGATCTGGAATACAGCCCATAGCGACTGATGCCCAGGTGGAACTGGAGCCAGCTTGCTTCCCGCCCAAGCTGCAGCAGTGAGTCCGGAGAAGTTAGGTTGAGCTCCTCTCTGTAAAGCTTATGTCTCCTGAAAAACATTACGTTATACGATGAAAAGGGCATGTCACTGAATGTAAATCTTTAGTGCTCCAAAGCAAGCAGGCTGCTGGTATTCAAAGAGCTGAGAAAACACTATTAACCAACAGTTCCACACGATACAGAGCTTTCCAGCCAGAGATAGCAAATTGCCTTACCACTGTGGGTAAGGATTATGATCTTGATTTTACAGGTGGGGAAACTAAGGCACAGAGAGAGCGAGAGTGCCTTGTCAAAGGTTGCCCAGGAAGACTGGTGACAAGTTGGAACCAGAACCCAGGCGTCCTAAGTCATGTCTTAACCATGTGACCATTATTCCTAATGTGGTGTTCTCTGTGCCAAACCAGAGAGAGCAAAAATATTCTGTCCATTACCTTTTTATGGTTATACTGGCGTAGTAGCTAGGGACCCCTGCTGGAGTTCCAGGCAAGCTAACAGCCAAACAGCCTCTGCCTCACAATCTAGGATTGAGACAATACACAAGAGGAAAATAAACAGACAAATGGGGGAGGAAGGACGAGATACCAGCAGAAGTTTTCATAGTTTTACGATAGCTTCCCACCTGAGCCCACATGCTCAGGGTTTAGCTGATCGCCATATTTGGGGTCGGGAAGGAATTTTCCTCCAGGGCGGATTGGCAGAGGCCCTGGAGGTTTTTCGCCTTCCTCTGCAGCGTGGGGCATGGGTCGCTTGCTGGTGGATTCTCTGCAGCTTGAGGTCTTCAGATCATAATTTTGAGGATTTCAATAACTCAGTCATGGGTTAGGGGTTGTTATAAATGTGTATGGGTAGGGTTTTGTGGCCTGCCTTGTGCAGGAGGTCAGACTAGATGATCATATTGGTCCCTTCTGACCTATGAGTCTATGAGTCTATGAGTCTGAAAGGTCCGGCTGGTGGGCCAACAGAGCGGGATCTTCTGATAGTCTGTTCAATGAAACTCTTGGGGGATTGGAAGGCAGGGAGGGAAGGAGAGTCCGTAGAAGGGTCTTACTCATACAGAGATGTCTGCAAAATGAAAAGCAAACTGAACAAAGGAGAGAAAAGGCCAGGGTGGGAAGAAGCTGCGTCTGCTGAATGTTAATGGGCAAACCGGGGAGAACAGGGGCACTTCCCTAGCACACAGGAGTGTTGTAAGGATAAATCCATGAAAGATTGCAAGGCCTTCAGGTACTGTAGTGATGGGGGCAGTCAAGTACCTAAGAGAGTCATTTTGAAAAGGGCACGTTTCAGAGAATAGCATCATAGGACTGGAAGGGACCTACAGTCTTGCACTCATGGGAGGACTAAGTATTAGACCATCCCTGACAGGTCTTTGTCTAACCTGCTCTTAAAACCTCCAGCGACGGGGAGATTCCACGACCTTCCTAGGCAATTTATTCCAGTGCTTAACCACCCTGACAGGAAGTTTTTCCTAATGTCCAGCCTAAACCTCCCTTGCTGCAATTGAAGCCCATTGCTTCTTGTCCTGTTCTCAGAGGTTGAGGAGAACAATTTTTCTCCCTCATCCTTATAACAACCTTTTACGTACTTGAAAATTATCATGTCCTGTCTCAGTCTTCTCTTCTCCAGACTAAACAAACCCACATTTTTCAATCTTCCTTCATAGCTCATGTTTTCTAGATTTTAACCATTTTTGTTGCTCTTCTCTGGACTTTCTCCAGTTTGTACACATCTTTCCTGAAATGTGGCACCCAGAACCGGACACAATATTCCAGCTGAGGCCTAATCAGCGCAGAATAGAGCAGACAAATTACTTCTTGTGTCTTCCTTATAATACTCCTGCTAATACATCCCAGAATACGGTGTATTTTGCCATTGCCATTTGCAATGATGTCTTTGCAATTCCCCAGTCTAGTGGGGTTTGGGCTGGGTTGGCTTAGAGACCCTTACCAGCTGGTGCGTGTTTAAATCAGAGCCCTGAGAGGCTGGGTGGTTTCAGTTCACAGGGGTTTGCGTGAACATTTATTTTGGTTACGATCTGCAGAATTTTTGTACTTCCCTTTCCACCACTCCTGTCCAAAGTTTTATTTTGGATTGAAAAATGCCCCAAAATTCAAAGCTAAACTCAGTGGAAATGGCAGAGTCACAGCTGGTGTTGGATGGGAATCCTGGGGAACCACAGGTTTCACACGCCTTCAGGGCCAAGCCCTAAATCTGCCCAAGCTTGCTCAAATAAAGGATTCCCCTCCTCCCCTCGCCCTGATTCATCAGCATCAGAAAACCTGCTTTGAATCACTGCTTTGTAACTTACTGGCCATGTTCCGCATGGGTTGGGGATTCACTGTAATCGTTTCTCAGGGCTCTAGTCATACCAAAGTACGTTAGGGCCAAGGCCAGTGGGAAACTTCTCTGGCTTAATTTATTAATGCCTGAAAAGCAGCCTGAGCTCTTCAGATGACTGGTGCTAATAAAATGCCAAGTGCCTATTCTATTTTATACAGTTTCTTATACCAGGTTCATCTTCACAGCAGCTGAGTGCATTCCAATAGTGGATGAATCAACAGGACTAACATCTGCTACACGTGGTTTATTCTCTGAGCATGTCCCCAGGAGAGCATTGTGCATAGAGTTGGTCGGCAAACACATCTTCTGGTTTGTGAAAAAATTTGGGATTTCAAAAAGTTTGTCTATGGAACAAAAAGCCCAACTTTCAATTATTTTTGTGGAATGAAATTCCTAACAGCAACAACAAATTGTTTGAGGTCCATTGAAATGGCTCACTTTGATCATTTCTTTTTGATTTTGGAATGTTTAAAAAAATTAAAATTAAATTAAACAATCATCTTTTCAAAATGAAAAAATCAAACCTCCTTGTTCTGGAAATGTCAGAATAGGCCATTTCAACATTTTCTAAAGGCTTTTCCAGTTTTTTTTTTCCAAAATCAGGTTTTGCTGCATTTGATGCGACATCATGACAAACTTTGGTTTAGTCTAAATGGTGTTTTCCGATGAAAAACAGCTTCCTCAGAAGTCTTCTGACCAGGTCTATGCAGCAGAGTGTTTTATTTTGGCAGAGATTTAGTTTCTTGTCTATATTCCCACCCCACAAGATCACTGAGATTTCACCACTCCCCGTGTTGCTTCCTCTTTCACTGTCATAGTCCTTGCCCTACATGATCCCCAGATGGCATAAGTGTGCCTGAAACATCTCCTCATCTAACTGATTCTGTGCCAACCATTGGCCAGAGTGGAAAGGGGAGGTGGTAAAATATAGTGAGCTCGAGAGTGAGCACAGAATTCTCACGGTGCAGGCACACGGTACAGAGAACTAGTCCTAGATGGCACAGACAAGGGAAGCGAGGGCAAATTGGGAAAAGTCAACCAAGACGGTGAATGGCAGCTTTCCAAACTTCCAGTTTAAGATCATTTGTTGGCTTTTGTATCCACAAAACAGAGCTCTTCCAGGGGATACAAGGGACTCGTCCTTGCTAGAGCATATGTTCTTCTGCAGTGCCCCATAAAGAAAAGAAAATGGTATTTAAATAGTGTTTCTTTGCCATTGTTGAGTCGGAGCCTCTCAGAACATCTCATAAAACGTCTACTCCCCTCCCGCCCCCCCAGCGCACGAGGGAATTATAGATCTGGCTGTGGCGTGCCTCAGATCTTGTGACGCACTGTAACTAACAGCCAATTTAATGAGGCTTTCAGAAACCTGTCATTCTAAACGCAGACCTTGAAAATGTAATCTCGCTGGAGAGCTGCATCAGCACAGTCAGGAGGGCTGGCCTTGCCTTAAACTGATGAGCTCTGCAAAGGCCCCCTTGTTAGCTTAGCTACACCGCTTTGGAGATTCCCTCTCCATTGTCCCTTTCACACACTTGCCGTCGACATGTTCATTTAGTGAGCGAACGAAGGCAGTGCTGGCATTTGTGGTGATCAGGAAGTGACCCTAGCTACTCCAGGTTGCGTCCGGAGCTGTTCGACTCTCCTGGTCACATACCATCACCTCTGTTCCACCACAGTACTCAAGCCCCCTTCCTGCTTGAACCCTCCTCAGGCAAATCTCCCATGAGAGTCACCTGGAGTTTTGACTGGGAGCAAACACAGACCATGCCTATATTTCCTTCCTGCTACACCCAGAGCAAGCTGCAGGACTGTCCGTATATTAACTGTCACACAGGTTAGGGATGCCACGGTCATAGCACCACCACGCATTTGCTGGGTTTAGGCTAGTTCCTGCTGGTGGGTGGCTCTCAGTGTCATTAAAAACCAAAGCACAGCTGTGAGAGGCCCAACAATGGAACAGGAGGTGGCCTGCCAGAGCTGTGCAAGGGTTTTACACAGCATCTGTCCCCTGACCACCTGGGTGTTACCCACCTCTAGCCCCCACCATTGCTGCTCATCACAATCAGTGCAGAAATAGTGTTGCTAGGTTTCCCCCGCCATTTTTTGTGTTGTTCACTGAACCAAGCTTGGAAGCAGGAATGTGCAGCAAATCCACCCTGAGATGGCACACGGTGACCTAGGGAGAGCAGTGCTGGTTTAATACTGCGCCACGTGGTTAATAGCTTCTTCCTGAGGGGACAGTCAGCAGGAAGGGGCTAGGAAGGAAGTGAATTCCCCTGAAGTGTTCTCAGCTAATTGCTCTGTCAGGGATAGGAGGGCTTGGCTTCTCCTTCTCTCCCATTGAAGGAAAGAGGTTCACATTTGCTCCTCAGAACGTACAGACCTCTCTATGTCTGCCCAGAGTACAGGGGGGGTCTGTTGGCGAATGAGGGTCTCCATGGGGAGGACCTGTGCCTCTTTACTGGCTTTGAGCCCCCATAATCTCCTACCAAGACCTGGGGAACAGGACTCCACACTAGGGACCCCTCCTTCCCTCACACCAGCCCTTAAAGAGAATCCCAGAGACCAGAAAGAATTCTGCTTAGAGGTCAATACAACCTGAAGCTGCATTCGATTTTAAGTGGATTCCTCTCATGGGGTGGTTGCTCTGAGTGATGGGGCACATGCAAAGTTAAAATCTTTCTCTTACATTTATGGCTTGACCCTGGCCTGCTTCCTGCTGTCTCTGGCTTGCATTCTACCCAAAGTGTGGGTGCTCTGGCCCCAGGTGAGGGCTCGCTGCAGGGACAGGGCAGGAGCAGGTGTGGGGAGCTGACCACTTTCCTTCCTCATGGAAAGAGTCTCCTTCTTAAGCAGAGAAAGGGTGTAAAATGCATAGACAGGATGTGTGCTCCTCTTTTACCCATCCCCCACCTCTCATGGGCAGTCACATGCCCAGTAACTTCACTGCCTTTGTCCGTGCAAATGACAGCTTAGTGCCTAGGCTAATCATTGAGCCAGGTGGCATTCAACAGCTTATGCCTGAAATGTAAGTAACCCTGGACTTTTTGATCTGGGTCAGCTTACTCCGAAGCAAGGCCAGTGACACCGTGGCATGCTGCTTTCCTCGGTCCCAGCAGGAAAAATGAACATTCCACATGTTCACTGGAAATCCTGCCAGGTCCTAAAAGGAGAGCCATCCTCTGCTAAGAAAACAAGTGAGGAGATAAGGGGAAAGGTAGGCTGGTGACAAACCCCAGCTAGGCAGCAAACTCCCTCTTACAGCAGCCAGGCTCAGGCATCTGAGGGCCCTTTAACTAGAGTCATTGGGGAACTAGCCAAGGTGGGTGGGGGCAAAGGAAAGAGTCCTGGAGAATGGTGCTTTGTTTCTGGGCCGTATTTTCAGTGGCAGGGCTCAAGTGCTTGGCAAAGGAGGATGCGAATGTATGAGGGACGATTAGTTTGGATGCCTGCCTTCTGTTTCTACCTTTCTGCTCTGTGATTCCAGCTCATCTACCCATCTAATCTTAGGGTTTTATACTGTTCGCCAGCACCGTAGTCTCTGAATCCCCCAAACGCCATTGGCAATTTGTGGCTCAATTTTCCCATCTATAAAATGGGGGTAATCGTTCCTCCATCTCAGGGGTGTTGTGAAGCTGAATGCCGACAGGTTAGTAAAGTCTTTCAAGGCCCTCAGCTGGAACACTCCCTATCACAGTGATGTATTATTAATGGAGTCTATTTCTAAATCAAGTGAAGAACAGCAGGATAAAGTGTGCGTGATTCAGCCTCTTCTGGCACTGTGCAAACCCAGGAAGAAGCCAAACAACAGTGATGAATATGTGCTGGTGTGCTGGAAAAAACGACGCAAGTGCTCTTCATCTCATCTTAGACCTGCAGTCCTAGCATCTTTTTCATCCTATTGGCAGATGTTTCTGCTGCAGTTTGTCTGGAAGCAGTGCCTGCAGGGGGGTGATTATGTCACACAAGAGCTCCCCAGGAGTAACTATGTGCCAGGCAGATGGTTGCTTTTTCACAAAGGCTGGTTAGTCAGAGAAAGTTGGTGATACAGGGTCAGACTGTGAGCAGCTGAGATCAGTCAGGATAGCTCCCCTCACAGCAGGCTGGTTAAACCCACTGAAGCTCTGGCCTGGAATGAGACGGTCTTAAGGACAGGCAAGAGCTTGACCTTGGATTGCCTGGTGAGGGTCCAAGTGGGAAGGTCCCAGAGGCTGGTCTTGGGGCCATTCGGTAACTGGACAGGCAGCTGTACTCAGATGTAACAGAGGGTGTTGGCTTGAGTGGTAACACAGACGTACCCCCAAGAAAATGTGTTCCAGTGGCACCAGAAACGGAGGCAGCCCCACCGAGCTCCATTGTTATTGCAGAGCAGGGCGAGCTCGTCTCTAAGGAGAGAAAATGCAGTCAGTCATGTCCTCATTCCTCAGGGCTGGTGTCTGCTCTGCGCCCTGGGATCTGAATGGTGCAGTGCCAGAAATTACCTGCACTGCTCTGCTGATTTATAGCTGTTATTAACCCAGCCAAAGGAGAAGTAGTGACATGTATTTGCAATAACTAAAGCTTATTACATTACTGCAAACAGCTGGAAGGCTGCCTGAACTGGATGATCTACTGGTGCAGGGAATTCCCAGCTGGCTAGAGCCAGTGGAGCCAGCTCTGTCGCCCCTGCCTGCCCCACTTGGGGCAGGGTATGTGTTGGGGCCGGGGTTGGTGGAATGGCCCCTGTGGGTATGTCTACACTGCACTGTATGGCTGGCTGTGGGACCCGGGCTTGTGGACTGGAAGTTTCCAAGCCCAACTTTGTGTGTCCACACTGCATGGTAAACATAGGTTAACAGTTGCTGGCCCCAAGTCTCAGAGCTGTGCTAACATGTCCATACGGAACTATACAGCCCCTCTGACTCAGGTCCGCGGCTTGAGCAAGCTGAGTGCTTGCTGATCAGGCGCAATACAGGCAGAATTGTGTGTGGACAGTAGTGGGGTCAAACCTGAATCAAAGCCTGGCTTTAGTCAGCGGTGTAGACATATGGAACCAAACCCAGCCTGGCTGCTCCAGGACTGGGGGAGTGCAAAGGCAGATGGGGTGCTGTGCTGAATGTAGCTCAGACAGGTCTCAGGATCTGGCCCTAACGCCCTACTACACAATGCGAGGCCTTACTATTTCCCCTGGCACGCAGCGGGATTTCAGATGAGCAGGGTCGGTGCAAGGATGTTTTGCACCCTAGGTGGAACTTCCATCTTGCGCCCCCCCCCCACGGCAGTTCCCCCCTTCCGCCCTGAGGCGCCCCCCTTGTGGCAGCTCCCCACCCCCCACCCACTGCTCTGAGGCACCCCCCTGCCCCAGCTCACCCCCGCTCCTCCCACGAGCACGAGCACCCTGCGCATGCCGTGGCTGCTTCCTTCTCCCGCCTCCCAGGCTTGCGGTGCCTCAGCTGATTGGTGCTGCAAGCCTGGGAGGCGGGAGAACTGAAGCAGCCACCGCGTGCTCGGGGAGGAGGTGGGGCAGGGGTGAGCAGGGGTGGGGAGTTCCCCTGCGTGCTGCCCCCCCGCCCTTACTTGCTGCAGGTGGCCCTCCCCATGCTCCCCTGCCCCAGCTCCCTCTGCCTAAATGCCAGCGGTGACCGGGGCGGCTGAAGATCTGGCCGCTGCAGTTGCTGCCGAAGAAAATGGCACTCCCCAAATCCTAGTGCCCTAGGCGACCACCTAAGTCACCTAAATGGTTGCACCGGCCCTGCAGATGAGTTACACAGAGCTGTATGAAACTCTTTCTTAAGGACCAGAGCTGTACCTGGGGGCTTGGGTAACTGGTGTTTGTTTTCATGTTGGTTGCATGCTTTTTAAAAGGGCGATGAAGGCATTTAGGAGGCCACAATAACACAAGCCCAGGGCCTTCCATGACCTGAGAGGTGATGGTAGGCAGCCCAGTCTAGAGAGATCAAGCAAGCTGGAGAGGTAAGGTCGTGTCTGAGTCCAGAAGCCTCCGTGAAAGAATCTTTTTATATTAATTACAATCAAACCCTGTCTCCTTTTTTCCATGTGAACCACCACAGTTGTTTTTCCCCCACGGTGTTTAAGGTCCTGGGTAGTAGAAAAGTTCATATCAATGTAAAGTGTTATTGTAGTGCTGTGAAAGACCGTGACAGTACCAGCTTTCACTTTATTTCTGCCCTAGCATACATGATAACTCTATGAAGCAATATGACAGCACTACATTGATTTAATGGTATAAAAGACAATTACCGGAACCTGGACCCTCCTTGGTAAGCAGAGCATTAATAGCAGCAGAGCCCCGGACAGCATATACAGTCCTGATAAAGGGAACGCAACCTCCCCAGCCCAGCTTGCATTGAAGTGCCAGGGTAGATCAGTGAAAGAGAGCAGGAGCCTGCAGCTGATAACAAGTGGTTCATTAACAAAAAATGGGACTGGCTAGGACTAGACACTTTAGAAGAGGAAAGCTCCAAGTTAATCCAGGCCCTTAACAAAACACACACTGTTGGGCAACACAAAAGCTGAAAAGAAACTTGCCTCTGACAAGGAGCTTTATTTTCTGGATTCCCGACGTAAACAAAATTAAAGGCATTGAAGCAACGGAGGTCGAATGCCTGAGTCGGCGGCGTTCAAAGTGGTTGGAACAAAACGATATGCTGTGGGAGAGGAAACCCAGAAGGCTCTCGCTGTATGTGGGGATGCACTCACTGATCTACACCTGGCAACCACTATGCAGCCCCCCGGTGCCCTGCAGCAGGCAGGAGGCTGTGCACTCAGACTGGATGGCACCTACAGACCTCAGCCAGGCTGATCCTGACCTGCAGCTGTGGCCGAAGGATGTGGGGATTACGGATGAGAAGCGACACCAGAAGCTGCTCCTTTCCCTAAACTGTAACTAAATAATTCACTAGGGGTCACTGCTGGATACACATGGTGCAGCACCGTGCAAAGAGGCTGGTGTTTTCCACTGGGCCCTGAGGAATTGAGTATGTTGGAGTAGATGGACCAATAGTCTGGCCTGGCCTGGCAAATTCTCAGGACCACACGCTGCCTCCTTTTGTGGGCACATCTCCCAGTAACATCATCACTCCACTGATCTCCTCCAGCCTTCCCGCCTGCATCAGCTGCGTTCTGCGTACCTCCTGGATCAGGATTTCGCTCGCAGTTTCTCAAAGATACATCTGTGCGGCTTTCTTCCATGGAATGGTCAAAGCCCCACGTGCTCCGTAGCAAGCTGGACTGACATTCTGGAGCAACCAGTGGAGATTCACCCTGGGAATAAATGTGAACAGTCCCCAGGCCTCTCAATCCAGCACTTTAGAAGAGTTGAATAAAGAGGAAGTGTTAAATCAGGACACTTGGAATGGGGCTGGGACCTGCAATTCTGCTTTGGGAGGTGGTTGATGATAGTATGGGGGTCACCCTTTCCCTGCCTCCCTCCAACAGTCACAAGGTCGCAGACCATAGGAGTTTGGAGGTTTCTGGAGCACACAACTGTGGCACCGAATAGACAGGGGGACTAATGAATGCTGACATTGCCCACCGGTTAGGCACTGTACAATGGAAGCCATTTGCAGAGCATAATAACAACAACTTTATTGAACCCACTAACTTACAGGCACTGCTGCATATTCCTATGTGCTAGCAGATGAGATTTTTTTCCCATTAACCAACTTCAGTTATACAGATGTCACTCTTTTACAGAGCAGTCCCGTAACACCCCCTGCCGAGTCGGGGCCAGAAGTTAATCAGTATTTGAGATGAGCCAATTTCCTACCGGAGGCATAAACTAAATGGATAAAATGCTCTACCTTGGTTGCATTACAGAATCAATGGACGGGTCACACCTAGTATAAAAAGCCCCTTTCCAGAAGCTGCCTGCGCTGAGCCCAAATGTATATTCCATTTGCCCTTTAGTGCCTCAGGATGGAGGCAGGTGTGAGTTAATCCAGTCTGAGCATAGTCTCAGAAGGCTTCCCATGTTTATGAGAACTAGATATTTTATTTCAAAGTGACTGAGGAATAATCAATACACACTCCCCCAAAAGAATAAGCGACAAAGCTAAGTCAAACAAGGGCAAGCGACTGCCTGGGCAGTGTGGATTTGCTCCTGGCTGGGTAATAAATAAACGTCATAACCAAAGGCAAACTACAATCATTTCTTCACCACAAACAAAATAAGCTGCAACGTGAAGGGCGTAGACTTATTACCAAATCGTAGGACCTGTGCCCCGGGTTAGAAGGCAGCAGAATAATGAGAGTGTTGCTGTGAGCAGCCAGCATTTAGTGTTATGGGTTTTTGTTGGTGATGTAGGGTGTCATCAAATCAGCTACGTGATCTGATTCTGTTTAAAGTTCCCACAATGCACTTGCTCTAGGAACATCCATCTTAGTTTCAAATTTCTAATACATTCCCGACACATTGCCCGGCTTTTAAAAAATGTAATCTCTCTGCTGAGCACAACAGAGATTTGCATTGCTCCAGAACCTATGCAGATTATAGATAGTTCCTATATAGATCCTACATCTCAGACATGCACATATCTGCCATAATAGCTAAACTGGTGTTTACTCTGAGCATCTAACCTGCAGCCTACTGTTATTGTTAAGGATTAGAGGGGTAGCCATGTTAGTCTGCATCTGTAAAAAGCAACAGAAAGGCCTGTGGCACCTTACAGACTAACAGAAGTACTGGAGCATAAGCTTTCGTGGGTCAATACCCACTTTGTCAGACATCTGATGAAGTGGGTATTCACCCACGAAAACTTATGCTTCAATACTTCTGTTAGTCTATAAGGTGCCACAGGACTCTTTGTCGCTTGTTATTGTTAAGGTGGTGCTATAACAAGATAGTGTCTTGGTTGAGATTATTCCCAAAGCAAATTCCAAATCAATGGCCAGTCACAGGAATGGCAGCATAACCTGATAATGCTTAAATGCTTTTTACTTAGTTACCCTCAACTATATTTCTCCAGCTTTTGTTGCGAATAAGTACAGCCACCTCACTGCCTTGAGTGCCCGGCTTGCTCAGCCATGTAAACGTACTGTGCAAAGGTATTAAAAGGCACAGCTCCCAGCAGCTCCTAGTTTGTTCTATACAATTGCAACACAGCAGGCTGTTTGCAGAGGGTAAATGCCAGGCACATCACCGGTAAAAACTAAACGTGCTCAAGCATTTCCAAGGTGCCTCTTCACACCTTGACTTCAATGGGCACTGGAGATGCTCAGCTCCCCTGCAATCTGGGTCTTAGGTGTCTCAAACTGGGCATCACATAATGGAGGTATCCAAATGACAGGCCACTGATGAAAATGTGGGTTTAACTGACATGCCCGAGGGCAGCAGTGGCGAATCCAGGACTCTCAGAAACTAGCATTGCTAAGTAAATATTTATTTATATCACTACAGTATAGTTCGCGGGCCTGCATAGCGCTGGACTAGTCTGTTAACTGGCAAAGAAAATGCTTCAGGCTGCTTCTCTAGTCTAATCAGGTTCTGCCACGCTCATCCTCGTGATATCTGAGCACCGTCCACTAAGGCACTGAACAATTGACTAGCATATGCCAGGTGTTGTTTATCACTTGAAAAAAATAAAGAAGTTCTCACCAGCACACTGCTGCGTTTCCAGGCAGAAGAGTACTGTGCTGTGCCATGGGTAATGCCTCTCTTTGAGAATCTTTTTTCTACTTAAGATTCATATCTGGCCCCCATTACCATGGTCTCTGGAGCCTGGGAATCTTTCCCAGTGTGACAGGAAAGTGGCATGATCACCCATTTATAGAGGGGTAACTGAGGCACACAGTGCCTCAGACTCAGATTTCTAAAGGTATTTAGGTGTTGCTGTGCTTGCAAGGCCTAACTGATTCAGGAGCCTAAATCTCCTTTTCAAAAGGGATTTAGATTCTTCTGTGCCAAAATCCCATCAACTGTCAATGGGATTTAGGCTCCTAAAGTGCTAAAGCTCTTTTGCAAATGAGCTTTAGCTTCCTAAATCAGTTAGGTCTTGCAACACCTAAATACCTTCAGCAATCTAGCCTAAGTGACATGGCCACACAGGAACTGTGTGGACTTGACCCCAGGTCTCACAAGTCTGATGCTAATGCCCTAACCACTGGACAAGACTTCGTCTCATGTCTGTTTTCTGTTCTTTAAACTGGAGCTCTAGCTCTGGTTTACACCAGTAGTTGCACCAATTGCCCCTGAGCTTCTTTGTCGGCCACTCTGAGAGTAGCGTTCTGCCAGTGCTCTCTTCATCGTAGTTTCTCATCTATTCTACTGACACACGTGGTCAGACTCCGGTGTTGCTCACACCAGCGTAAATCCAAGCTACTCCATAGACTTCAACAAAGTTCAATTCTGGAATGAATGAGATCAGAATCAAACTATGTCTCTTGCATGTGTTTATCTGGAGGAAGCGAGCCTGATTTTCCACTGCAATGCAATGCTCCGTTGTTACATCAGTGTAATGCTGAAGTAATGAAGTGGAGAATCAGGCCCAGTATAGGGATGAGGGCAGCACATAGACCACAGCTGTGTAAATATTTAGCTGGGCGTTTACAAGACGTGATATACAATGACATGGAGTGGTACCTGTATGCAGCGCAAAGGAGAAAGACTGGGAGTTCCGTTTATTTCAGTTCGCTATAGAACAATGTCAGCCTTGGTGTTCCAGAGGACATGCTCTCTGACCTTTCGTGCAGTGTCTGACTGTGCACAAAGAGCAATATATTTTCCCCCCAAAGCCTCTTCAGCAGAACTTGTTGATTGAAACTTAATTAACTGCTTTACAAGTAAACCAGGGCAGAAACATGTTAATCTCTGCTGAAGTGAATTTAAATCCAACAGCAAAGTGATCCCTTGTACAAGAGCCTCAAGATCCAACCACACACTGCACATCCTGGCGTTTACATGGATGCTCCGTGGAGTGTCCTTTATCCCAGCAGCGGCCACAGCTGCAGGAAAAGTGCGTGGAATGCAGTTTCAGCCTCCCTTCGCCCCAAAATGTTTCTCAACAAAAGAAAATGCATTGAGTATCCACCAGGGGGAAGAAAATATGATCCTTCCCTCATCCCCTAATCAACACGTCATTTACACTTGGTAAAGCAACCCATATCCTTTAATGTATTTATACCTGCTCCTGTATCTTTTATGTCACACAGCTGATGAAATGGGTTCTAGCCCACAAAAGCTTATGCACAAATAAATTTGTTAGTCTCTAGGGTGCCAGAAGGACTCCTCATTTTTTATTACTTACACTAATGTTTTGCTGTGGTTTGTTACATGATCAAAGTTGTTCTCATGTTCAAAGCTTTTCATGTGTCTCAGGAAAATAATCCACGTGTGGCTAGGTTTCCATCTCAAACAGAATTCAGGGGGAGCAATCTGTGCATGGCACATTTCTTTATGACCCTCTTCTCTCCCCCGTTTGCTACCCACTCCCTAGGCATCTTGGGTGAGATCTTCAGCTGATGTAAAATGACTTCCATGGGAATACAGTGTTTACGTCTGCTGATGGTCCCGTTTTCACAGCTTGCTTTTCCTCACTCTGGAAAGATCTCAGCCAACCAAAGAGATAATGGGCTGGGGATCTATTCGGTCAACAGGCTGATTTACAAAAAAGTGTCCGTGACCTGCTATGGCTCTTTGTAAATCCTGAAGAGAGTGCACTGTGGTTTGCAACACCTACACCTAGAGTACGACAGGTGCCCTGCCTCCAACACCAGACCTCAGGCATGGGAGGTGGTGGAAAGGCATGCATGGGCTGGAGGCTTTCTGGAAGGCAAAAGTTTTTAAAGTATGGTGACAGATTTCAGAATAGTAGCCATGTTAGTCTGTATCAGCACAAAGAATGAGGCATCCTTGTGGCACCTTAGAGACTAACAAATGTATTTGGGCATAAGCTTTCGTGGGCTAGAACTACTTCATCAGACACATGGAGTGGAAAAATACAGTAGCAGGTATATTTATACATAGTACATGAAAAGATGGGAGTTGCCTTACCAAGACAAAAAAACCCCTTCAAAAACAGACTCCAACAAGAAACTGCAGAACTGGAATTGCAAACTGGACACCATCAAATTAGGCCTGAATAAAGACTGGGAGTGGATGGGTCATTACAAAAACTATTTTCCACCTACTGTTACTCACACCTTCTTGTCAACTGTTTGAAATAGGCCACCCTCATTACCACTACAAAAGTGATTTTTTTTCTCCCTTGGTATTCTACTGTCAATTGAATTGTCTCGTTAGCACTCACCCCCCCAACACCGTCATTGTTTTAAAGCAGTGATTTGAAGAGGGTGCTTGGGGGACAAGGACTGGTGAGTTGGTGGTGAGACTAGGGTGCAGCATGAACGTGTGGGGATTGTCCTTCGGTTCTGTGTTTGACTAGTTCCTGGTCCGTGCCTTGGGCTCCTAGGTGCTATGAAAAATAATAATAAGCCAAGCATGAGATGGGGACGTGTTGGAGCAGTATAGAGACGTGAGCGGGGAGGACATCGGAAGGGAGAGGTGGAGTAGAAGGAAACAAGCATAGAGATAGAGACAGCTAAGATTAGCCAGGGCCTGGAAGGATAAGGCTCCTGAGTATGAAACAGCAAAAGGCCAGAGCCGGTGAAGGGAGCCAAGCACTAACTCTTGCTTTCTGCAGCTCAGACGCCTGCCTCTAGCACTGCCCAGGGCCCACACTCACAAGGCATCACTGCCTGAAGTGAGCTTGTGCTGAGACAGCAGTGATATCAATACTCAGGGGAAGGCCAATATAACCCAAAGCACCGTGGGAGTGAGAGGTGCCCCACTACAATGTCACTGACCAAGGGGCTCAAAGTCAGCATTGACCTATACCTCCAGCAGAACTCCAGGGGTATACAGTACCTGAGATGCTATTCAATGTCACATGTTGCCATGAGTGGGATTGCACAGGGTGAAAAGCTGTGTTGCATCTCCCCCAGCTGGTGACATCTCCTGGTATCTAATGCACTGCACACCATTCAGGAATTTAAAACACAGGATAAAGCTAAGGCTTATTGTAAGCCTAGAACAGAAAGTGAACGAAATGAACACTCCACTAGGTGAACTAATCCATCCCTCTGCCAACAAGATTCTCCCTACAAGGTATTTTCTACCCTTTGTCCTGTCTAATTTTATGTCTCAGACCTATGTAGGCGCTCATATGGCCCCCAGCACTGTTGTATATGAGTGTGATTCAGCGGGACATCTACTGCCTGAGAGATTATTCCAGTGTTTAATGTATGCACTAACATCCAGAGACTTACAGAAGTCTTCACGTAAAAGCAGAATTGGCTGGAAAACACACTCAAAAAAACCTCCATGACTCTGTTTCCATTTTTCATCAACATTGAAATGTTCTGATCAGCTTTGACGGCAAGTTAGGGTGCAACACAACCCCAGTCTGATAGATCTGATCTGCACACAGGAGGGATTTTAAGAAGATGGCATCTTTTCAAACATCATTCAAACCGCCTAGCTCAAAGCATATTGTTGTGGCACTTACGAAAGAATCTGGGACTGGGCATAAAGCTACCCTGAAAAGCAAGCAAGCGATAGTATTTGCACAAAGAGGCTGAGCTTGAAATGTTCAAGAATGGTGAAGGCCCAGAATTTTAAAGGTATTTAGAGATTGCTGCACTCAGCATTGCAATGCCTACCTGATTTAGGTGCCTACATCTCACTTCCAATAGTAAATGAGGCACTTAGGAATCTAAATAGCATCTATGGTCAGTGGGATTTTGGTTCCTAAATGCCTAAACCCCTTTTGAAAATGAGTCTCCTAAATCACTTAGGTGCTGCAACATTGAGCCTAAATGCCTGAATTAAATTAGTTAATGCCTAAATACCTTTAAAAAGCGGAGCCTGTGTTCTCAGTTATTTATCTAATTAGTCGCTATAACAATCGATGCCCTGCATGACTTCTATAGGTTCAGGTGTTTGCTTGTTTTTGGTTTGCTCCTCCCTTCCCCAGTTTTACACCTAATGAACACTGAATGTTTTTATTGATCTGGTATGTCCATCTTGTGCATGTATTTATACATGTTTTCTTTTATGTATTTACATTTTATATAACAACAATAAAAATAAAGTATCAAAATCTGAGCCTAACTGATTTAGGACCCTAAATGCCTTTGTCAAAAGTGACAGTGAGATTATCAAATTTGCCTAAATGAGTTAGGTGCCTAAGTGCCATTGGTTTTTAATGGGTGTCTAACATATTTATGTCCTTCTGTGTTCTCACTCTTAAGCTTGTCCTCAAACATATTTAGGTGCCTAACTCCCATTGAAATCAACAGGTGCTTAAATAATTTTGAGGATCTGGGGTTTAGAAGCCTAAATCTTATTGAAAATTAATGGGACTTCAGTACCTAAAGCACTTTTGAAAATGAGACTAAGGCTCCAAAGTTGCACAGGCACTTTTGAAAAAATTTCATTCTATGTATGCAAGCCCAGTGTGTTTGCCAAAGGTAGCAAGCCGAGGTGAGTCCATAGTGTTGGAGGTGCCAGGACTGGCATGAATACCTGGGTCATCTGTTAGGCTGAGGTTCTGTCTCTGGACCCATGTGATCACCAATGCAGCAGGAGGCTGTGTTTGCAAAGGAAATGTAGGCCTGACAACTACCTGAGGCCGGGGTCTGGCCTGACCAGACCAGGTGAGGGAGATTGCACAGAAGATAAGAAACACTCAAACTCGCCACTCAAAGGTGAGGCTAGAAACTGTCATTCTGGGCATGATCTTGGTCCCAATTCAGCCTGACTCCTGTTGACCTACAGAAACAAATGTTTTTGGGAATCTAATCTCTGGCCCAGGGCCGGTTAGTTACGACAAACTGGCTGTTGTAATGTGTAGGATAGGGACTATATCTGTACAACTGGTGAATTTTGTGTGAGGTTATGAACCCTATAGGGCTGGGTCAGGCTGCACACTCTTTGCCTCTAGGCTGGGTTGAAAATTCCAAAGGCTGGTGACAAAAGAACAATAGAGGGGATTTGGCTCTTAAGTACCCAATTGTTGGGTACTAGTTCACGCCTGACAAAGGACTGGTCCCTGTCCAGAAGAACTGGTTCAGCAGGGACCAAGTCACCCTGGTAACAGTCACCTGAGGGTGGTTTGTGTTCATATGGGGAACCTGGCAAAGGTGTCACCTGACATGGGAGGGTAGGGGGCTGAAGATTTTAAAAGGGTAAAGGCTGATCTGCTAACTTGGGGGGTCCATATTCTTCAGGCCAGGAGGGCAAGGTTGCAGTCTGATATGGGCAGGGTCCTCCTGCCCTATTCCTGATCCCAGAGGGCCTGGAGGACTCTGGCCAATCCAAGAGACTCAGACTCCAGCCCAAAGAGTGGTGAGGAAACTGAGGCAGGGCCATGCATTTAGTGTTTATAGTTTTGTATGATCTGTACTCTTCTGTGTTTTAAATGTAAAAGAGCATAAAGATGTTAGACTGGGCAAAGCGTGTGTGTGCTGACTGCTTCACAACCACCGCTTGTCCCTGAGAGAGTTCAACTGGAAACCAGAAGCTTTGCACCGTTGGGGTGGAGTGGTGTGTTTAAGTGCTGGGGAGGCTGAAAGGTCAGTGCTGCCCCCAGAGGGGCTAGGTGGCTGGAGAACGAGTTCCAACACCTTGAGAATCCACGCAGGGACCCCAAGAAAGAGGCAGTAGCTGGACTGCATTCAAGCTCCAGGAGCTCAAAACACCCCATGGAAAGCAGAGCGCAAAGGTCTGGATTCCCCTCGCAGCAGACCTAGTGGGTGGAAGGAAGTGGTGCTTGCTAGGATCTATGTAGTAGTGTGTGAAGATCTTTAAAACGCTGTTGCAAGGGTGTGTGCTTTTGCTCTTAAAGTGCAAAGTAGGAGCAGGTTTGGAGTTTATCTTGGATATAAATTAGATAGCAAGCATGAATTATGAACAGCTTCGGAGCCTGTGTATCTCCAGCACAGGAACTGTTAAGTAAGCTGAACTGGGTGTTGGTTTTGTGATAAGGATAACCATTCACTGAGCATTAGCTAAAGCAATTGATCCCCTTTCTCATGTGATCTTTGAGCTGAACATCTTAGGACTGGGTAGCATGACATAGAATAAGCTGCATCTCTCTAGGGAACATCTATGAATGGTTTTCACTCCCCAGCTGAGTGGTTCTCATTTAAGCCATCTGACTGGCGTTCTCTAGAACACCAGGTGCCCCCTTGGCCGCTGCCATGACAAACTTGAGATGTTGAAATTTTTTCTCATCCTGAAGTGGGCCCCAAAACTGAAACCTCAAATTTCATGAACCGATAGTCTGAAAAAAAACTCCCCTTGGGTCACTTGAAGCATTTTGTCTCAGTTTTGATCTTTCAACATTTTTAACTTTTATGTTTTAGTATAAATAACCTAACATTTCCAACCGAAAAGTCATTTCCAACAGGAAAACAAAACGTTTCATTCAGCCAATGTCGAACCAGGGCATTTTAACCAGACCAAACTTTTTTTTCTCCCCAAGAATGTTCCAAATTTTGTAGTTTTGGCAAACCTGCCCCTTTCCTGGCAGCTGTTTCAGTGTCGATGAATCAGCATTTTCCAACGTAAAAATGGTTTGTTGAAAATTCCCTACCAGCTCTCCTCATGCGCTCACTCAACTCCTTCCCTGTACTTTCTCCTTCCTCAAGTCATTGCTTTTCCTGCCCACATCCCCTCTTCCTCCTCACAAACTGCTGTACACAGCACGCAGCGCAGACGGCTGCCAGTTACTCCCCCTGCCTTTCTCTGCACAACTGTCACTTCTGAAAGCCTGCCCGGTTGCCTTGCTGCAATTCCTCTCCAGCGGGGGCAAGGCTTTCTTGCTGTGACAGCAAGTTGGTGGGTGGAGGGGGAGGGCAGTAGCTTCCAATAGTCCAGAAAAACTGCGGACCACAGGAAAATGGTTGGGGCTGCAGTGATAACTAAGAGGCAGCATCCTCAGGCTTCTGAGACGGGACCCAGAGCCATGAGAGAAAAGGGGTGTTGATGCAGCATCACATGGTGTATTGGCATATACCGTGGCAAGGGGCACTATTACAGGAAAGTGTGCCATGCAAGGACAAAAGGGCAAATTCAGCGCTAACATATGTGGGCACTCCCCTGATTAACTTCCCTGGGGCTTTCACCCACTGGGGCTGGAATTGGGCCCAGAGTATCTCGGAGGGAGGGAATGTGGTCTAATGGTTAGAACAGGGAAGTGCTTCTTGAGAAGTATCAGCAGTGAGCACATCAGGCATTATTTCCCATTCTGCCACTGACTTGGTCACTTCACCTCTTTCTGCCTCAGTTTGCCTGAGGAGCAGGAGGCATTGCTAACGAATGTCTCTGCAGTGCTTTGAGATCCTTAGGGAAAAGGCTCCGTGGGAGCAGTCTCATCACACAGTTAGGATTCTGCTCAAGCACCATTTTAGTTTGTTTTCTGTATTAATCTCTGGAGTCAAATTTATGTAGAAGTCTGTTCTTTTTATTTGATGCTGTTTAAACAACGACTCGGAAGGGCGAAAGGGGCACCTCTCTATCACTAGCTAGGCGCGCTATAAGCATTCATACGTTTGCTCTCTGCTGCTGAATATTGTTATAACAATGCACCTGGCCTTCGCTCCCACTGTTGCCATTGACTCCAGCGGGACAGCAGGATCGGGCCCTTATGGTAAGTGACAGGCTTGTTTATCTCCACTGTTACATCCCAGTAGTTATATAGACGTACAGTTTGCAGTGCTGACCCAGAACAAGCTCCCATTGATCTTCTGGATCCAAGATCATTTCTTGTTTAAAAAAAAAAAAGCATGAAATTGTGACACGTAAGCTGCACGGTTTAGAGCGCGTGCTCCAACTAGATATGCAGGCAGGTCTGTGAGGATGATGTTGGCTGCTGTGCCAACATATGTCCCGTAGAAAAGTCAAGTGGAAAAAGTGACCCGGTGGTTTAAAGGTTGCAGATAAGTAGCTAAACAAGCACAAGCACTGCATTTACAAAGGTTATTGTCTCAGCGCACTTTGGCACACAGCCCCCTCGCTGACACACATTTGTTTTGTACCGTGACTGTTTTTTTAGAAGAGGCAATTACTTATTTTCATTGCTAGGGCCATATCCGGATCCCTCTCCACATACTCTGTCCTAGAGAAATAAAAGAGAATTCATAGAACTAGGCTCCGTCCCAGCCACAGTCCTTTTTGTTTCAAGCACAGCTAGGAACCTAATTGTCCTGCTTGCTAAAGGTGAAGCTGTAGAGTGTTCAGCTCTATGGGGCTGTCGATGGGCTAGGAGAGTGGGGAAGGTCTTCTGGGAGTAAGGAAACCTGGGTCAGAGCATTCCCTGCTTTGCCACGGACTGGCCAGTCTGAGCTTGGGCAAGATATTTACGACTTGGTTTTCAAAGGCCTTGGGGGCACGCGCAGTTAGTGGGAGCTGGAGGCATTCAGCACCTTTGAAAAATCAGCCCATTGCTGAGCTTCAACAATGCCCTCTGCAAAACGGGGATGACGAAAATAAAACTCATCTCCTCCAGCCCAGATGTATTGCGAGACTACATGAATGGGCCAGATCACCCGTCCCAAGGAAAAACCCTGGGCAGGAGCTGGGGGAAAGGAAGTTGGGGGAGTTTGCCTGTAAATTTGGAGGCTCCTCCTACTCCCAATCTTACGGATCCCAGGAATCTGTGAGAGGGGGAACCCTTTTCCACCTAGGGCCACATCCAGGCCTCTCCTCCTTCATGGACCGTCCATGCAGCCTGATTCCTCCATCCAGCCCTGGAATCTTTCCCCACAGTTCCTGCTCTGGAGGATCCCTAGAGGAGGGGCTGCTCAGTTCTTTTCCACACTCCGGCTAGTGGCTAGATGTTTTCTGGTGGGCATACAGCAACAGTGCTCCTGCCCGTCGGCTGTACTTCTGGTGCTGCAGATCCCAGGGTCAGTCCCCACTGCCAACCTTTGATAGGGGCCATTACAGGCCTTGAGGCCACATGCGGTATGAACCACAATCCAAAGCCCTGAAAAGGGGTTAACTTGTCTAGCAGAGTCAGCCCAGCCTCGCTCAGCATGGACAGTGCTTGGCTGTCACCCACCTGCCCAAGTAAGCCTGGGTCAGCACTGTGGTTTTTTTTGCCTCAAGAAATCAGCCCAGAGAAGTTAAAGAAGAGCCACCCAGCTAGAGAGATGATCTCACAGGCTGCCTGGAGAAAGAAAATCCTGCGACATGCTCTCACAGCAAAGTTAGGAATGGTCCAGCAGGAAGCCTCCCACCCAGGCATCACAGAGAACAATGAAGCCAGCTGTGCACTGCCTGGGGGAGGTCTCCATTTGGCCTGACACTTCTCAGAGCGGGGGCCCTGCCTGAGAGGAGGGTGAACATGGGTCTGCAGCGAAGATAGGGCATCCCGCAGATAGTCACTGGGGACAGGGTGGCAGGGACCGAGGGAGCTGAGAGACCAACTGGAGAGCAAAGCAGATGCCCCCAGGACGCAAGAGACACAGTGCATGTGTGGGGGCAGCCTAGCTACACAGGAAGTGAATGGGGGCCGGGTAGGTATCCGCCAGGAGCGGTGGGATTGGCGTGGGCAGGGGCACCCGTGCTCCAGCGGGGTGGGGGCTGGGGCGAGCTGGGGCAGGGGAAAAGCAGAAGGGGGTACCTGGGACTGCGGGCTGGGGACGCCCAGGGTCGGGGGGAAGGAGGCTCTCCCCGGGGGGTGTCCGGGACGAGCTAGGAGCCTGGCCCCGGCGGGGAGGGGACCCGGGCGGGACGCACCTGTTCCAGCGGACCATCTTCCTGCGGTAGTAGCGCACCGCCTCCTGCCGGCTGAGCAGCGTCT